>NW_022147769.1:0-8439 GCF_901933205.1 Camarhynchus parvulus
TTGATCCATTACTGATCCCATTGGCGCCATTGATCCATCATTGGTCCATTACCAATCCCATTGATCCATTATTGATCCATTATCAATCCCACAGGTGCTCCCGGCCCCGCAGGGTCCCGGGGGGGCCCCGGGGGTCCCCGTGGGGGGCGGGGCCACCATGAGTGAGGCGCAGGTGGTCAAGGAGGGCTGGCTGCACAAGAGGGGTGAGCTGGGGGCTGGGGCCTGGGGGGGGGGGCCTGGCGCCTGGGGGCGGGGCTTGGGATGGGATTGAGGGGATTTCGGATTGGGGATTTGGGATTGGAGGATTTGGGATTTGGGGATTTGGGATTGGGATGGAGGGTTTGGGATTTGGGGTTTGGGATTGGAGGATTTGGGGTTTGGGGTTTGGGATGGGGATTTGGGACTGGGATGGGGGGTTTGGGATTTGAGCTATGGGGTTGGGATTTGGAAGTGAAGGATTTGGGATTGGGATGGGTTTGGGGATGGGGGGATTTGGGATTGGGCCTGTAGGATGGGGGATTTGGGGTTGGGACGGGATTTGGGACAGGGGTGTGGCACACACAGGGGATTTGGGGTTGGGATTGGGGTTGGGATGGGATTTGGGGGATTTGGGGTTTTAGGGAATTTGGGGCCGGGGTGCGGCACACACAGGGGATTTGGGGTTGGGGTTTGGGGTTGGGGTTTGGGGTTTGGGATTTGGGGTTGGGACGGGATTTAGGACAGGGGTGTGGCACACACAGGGGATTTGGGGTTGGGATTGGGGTTGGGATGGGATTTGGGGGATTTGGGGTTTGGGGAATTTGGGACGGGGGTGCGGCACACACAGGGGATTTGGGGTTGGGACAGGATTTGGGCGGGGGTGCGGCACACACAGAGGATTTGGGGTTGGGGTTTGGGGTTGGGATGGGGTTTGGGGGATTTGGGGTTGGGACAGGATTTGGGGTTGGGATGGGGGATTTGGGGTTGGGATGGGAATGGGGAATGGGGATTTGGGGTTGGGACAGGATTTGGGGGATTTGGGGTTTGGGGGATTTGGGATGGGGGTCGGCGGCACACAGGGGATTTGGGGTTGGGGTTTGGGGTTTGGGATTTGGGGTTGGGACAGGATTTGGGGTTGGGGTTTGGGGTTGGGATGGGATTTGGGGGATTTGGGGGTTTGGGGGATTTGGGGGAGGGGGCGGCACACACAGGGGGATTTGGGGTTGGGGTTTGGGGGTTTGGGATTTGGGGTTGGGACAGGATTTGGGGGGGGTGCGGCACACACAGGGGATTTGGGGGTTGGGATGGGATTTGGGGGATTTGGGGTTGGGACAGGATTTGGGCTGGGGGTGCGGCACACACAGGATCCCCGTTAACCCTTCCCCCCCCCAGGCGAGTTCATCAAGACGTGGCGGCCGCGCTATTTCCTGCTCAGGAGCGGCGGTTCCTTCGTGGGCTACAGGGAGGCGGCCCGAGGCGCCGAGCACGGCCTCCCCTCAACAACTTCTCCGTGGCGGTGCGGCCTGGCAGGAGGCGGGCCCCAACCCCCCGGGCGGGCTTTGCCCGGTGGCGGTCGCCCGTTCGCAGAGTGCCAGCTGATGAGGCGGGCGGCGCGCCCAACACCTTCGTCATCCGCTGCCTGCAGTGGACCTCGGTCATCGAAGGACCTTCCCGTGGACACGGCCCAGGAGCGGTGCGTGGCGCCGGGAGAGCCCAAATCCTGCTGGGAGCGATCCTAAATCCCTTGGGAGAGATCCTAAATCCCTTGGGAGCGATCCTAAATCCTGCTGGGAGAGATCCTATATCCTGCTGGGAATGATCCTAAATACCTTGGGAGAGATCCCAAATCCTTCAGTGAGAAACTCCGAAAGGAGAGACCCCAAATCCTGCTGGGAGCGATCCTAAGTCCTGCTGGGAGCGATCCTAAATCCCTTGGGAGGGATCCCAAATCCTGCTGGGAGTGATCCCAAATCCTGCTGGGAGAGATCCTAAATCCCTTGGGAGAGATCCCAAATCCCTTGGGAGAGATCCTAAATCCTGCTGGGAGC
The DNA here is from genome assembly GCF_901933205.1 of Camarhynchus parvulus. Classification (NCBI taxonomy): domain Eukaryota; kingdom Metazoa; phylum Chordata; class Aves; order Passeriformes; family Thraupidae; genus Camarhynchus; species Camarhynchus parvulus. The sequence continues at coordinate 2,028 of NW_022147769.1, forward strand.
GATCCTAAATCCCCTGGGAGTGATCCTAAATCCTGCTGGGAGAGATCCTAAATCCCTTGGGAGGGATCCTAAATCCCTTGGGAGAGATCCCAAATCCTGCTGGGAGTGATCCTATATCCTGCTGGGAATGATCCTAAATACCTTGGGAGAGATCCCAAATCCTTCAGTGAGAAACTCCTAAAGGAGAGACCCCAAATCCTGCTGGGAGCGATCCTAAATCCCTTGGGAGGGATCCTAAATCCTGCTGGGAGCGATCCTAAATCCCTTGGGAGGGATCCTAAATCCCTTGGGAGTGATCCTAAATCCCCTGGGAGGGATCCTAAATCCCCTGGGAGCGATCCTAAATCCCTTGGGAGTGATCCTAAATGCCTTGGGAGCGATCCTAAATCCCCTAAGAGTGATCTCAAATCCCTTGGGAGCGATCCCAAATCCCTTGGGAGAGATCCTAAATCCCTTGGGAGAGATCTCAAATCCTGCTGGGAGTGATCCTAAATCCCCTAAGAGTGATCTCAAATCCCTTGGGAGCGATCCCAGATCCCCTGGCTCCCTTCCCCCCAGGGAGCAGTGGCTCCAGGCCATCCAGGCCGTGGCCTCGGCTCCAGGAGCCAGCGGCCCGGGAGCCGCCCGGGCTCGAAACGCCGGGGGCGGGGAGGCGCCGAAAACCCCGCAGCAAGGCGTGAGTGTGCCCCCAAATCCCCAAAACAGCCCCAAAATAGCCCGGAAAATCCCCAAAAAATAGCCCCAAAATCCCCCCAAAACAGCCCCGGAATAGCCCCAGAAAATCCCCAAAAACAGCCCCAAAATAGCCCCGGAAAATCCCCAAAAACAGCCCCAAAATAGCCCCGGAAAATCCCCCCAAAAAACACCCAAAATAGCCCCAAAATAGCCCCGGAAAATCCCCAATAAATAGCCCCAAAATCCCCCAAAATATCCCCCAAAATAGCCCCAGAAAATCCCCAGAAAACACCCCAAAACAGCCCCCAAAATAGCCCCGGAAAATCCCCCAAAATAGCCCCGGAAAATCCCTCAAAAAACACCCAAAATATCCCCAAAATAGCCCCGGAAAATCCCTCAAAAAACACCCAAAATATCCCCAAAATAGCCCCGGAAAATCCCCCAAAATATCCCCAAAATAGCCCTGGAAAATCCCCAAAAAATAGCCCCAAAATCCCCCAAAATATCCCCAAAATATCCCCAGAAAATCCCCCAAAAAACACCCAAAATCCCCCAAATAGTCCCAAAATAGCCCCGGAAAATCCCTCAAAAAACACCCAAAATCCCCCAAAATATCCCGAAAAATCCCCCAAAACCACCCAAAATATCCCTCAAAATCCCTGAAAAATCCCTGAAGAAACACCCCAAATATCCCCAAAAACGCCCCCAAAAAGCCAAAAATCCCCTAAATATCCCTGAAATATTCTGAAAATATCCCCAAAATATTCTCAAAAACGACTCAAAATCTCCCCAAAAATCCCTCCAAAACCACCTCAAACATCCGTTTGAAACGCCCGAAATATCCCCAGAACATCACCCAAAATATCCCCCCAAAATTCCCTCAAAAGTCCCCAAATAATCAGCAAAATTCCAAAGGAAATCCCCAAAAAGTCCCAAAAATCTCCTGATAAAACCTCCTAAAAATCCCCAAAACCCCCACAAAAAAAATGCCTAAAAACTGAAAATGCCCTCAAAAAATCCCCACCCCAAAAATATCCCCAGAATTCCCCCACAAAAAAACCAAAAAAACCCCTAAAAATTCCTGAAAAGTCCCCAAAAAATCCCAACTAGTAAAAAGCCCCAAAATTGGGTTTTTTTGCCCCATTAGAGCATGGCAGACTTTGATTACCTGAAAACATCCCCTAAAAAAATCACCAGAAATCCCCAAAAAATCCCCAAAAATCCCCAGAAATCCCAAAAGAATCCTAAAAAAATCTCAAAAATCCCCCAGAAAAAAACCTCAAAAAATCCCAAAAAATCTCCCCAAAATTCCCAAAATTGACCAAAAAAGATCCCCAAAAAATGCCAAAAAATCCCCCAAAAATCCCAAAAAATCCCCCAAAAAATCCCAAAAATTCCCCTGAAAATTCCCCCAAAAATCCAAAAAAATCCCAAATACTAAAATGCCCCAAAATTTCTTTTTTTTGCCCCATTAGAGCATGGCAGACTTTGATTACCTGAAAACACGCCTCAAAAAATCCCCCAAAATCTCCTTAAAAACGTCAAAAAATCAAACAAAAAATCACCAAAAATCCCCAAAAATCCCAAAAATCCCGAAAATTCCCCCAAAAATTCCCCAAAAATCCCAAAAAATCCCAAATAGTAAAAAGCCCCAAAATTTCGGTTTTTTGCCCCATTAGAGCATGGCAGACTTTGATTGCCTGAAAACACGTCTCAAAAAATCTCCTTAAAAACATCAAAAAAATCAAACAAAAAATCCCAAAAATCCCCAAAAAATCCCAAAAATCCCCGAAAATTCCCCAAAAATCCCAAATACTAAAAAGCCCCAAAATTGGGTTTTTTTGCCCCATTAGAGCATGGCAGACTTTGATTACCTGAAAAAAAACCCTAAAAAATTCCCAGAAATCCCCAAAAATCCCCAAAAAATCCCCAGAAATCCCAAAAGAATCCCTAAAAAAATCTCAAAAATCCCCCAGAAAAACCTCAAAAAATCCCAAAAATCTCCCCAAAATTCCTAAAAAATTGACCAAAAAAATCCCCCAAAAATCCCAAAAATCACCAAAATTCCCCAAAAATCCCAAATACTAAAATACCCCCAAAATTTTTTTTTGCCCCATTAGAGCATGGCAGACTTTGATTACCTGAAAACACGCCTCAAAAATCCCCCAAAAATCTCCTTAAAACGTCAAAAAATCAAACAAAAATCCCCAAAAACCCCAAAAATTAAAAAAAATCCCTGAAAATTCCCCAAAAATTCCCCAAAAATCCCAAAAAATCCCAAATAGTAAAAAGCCCCCAAAATTTCGGTTTTGCCCCATTAGAAGCATGGCAGACTTTGATTACCTGAAAACACGTCTCAAAAATCTCCTTAAAAACATCAAAAATCAAACAAAAATCCCAAAAACCCCCAAAAATCCCAAAAATCCCCGAAAATTCCCCAAAAATCCCAAATACTAAAAAAGCCCCAAAATTGGGTTTTGCCCCATAGAGCATAGCAGACTTTGATTACCTGAAAAAACCCTAAAAATTCCCAGAAATCCCCAAAAAATCCCCAAAAATCCCCAGAAATCCCAAAAGAATCCCTAAAAAGAATCTCAAAATCCCCCAGAAAAAACCTCAAAAAATCCCAAAAATCTCCCCAAAATTCCTAAAAATTGACCAAAAATCCCCCAAAAATCCCAAAAATCACCAAAATTCCCTAAAAATCCAAAAAATCCCAAATACTAAAATGCCCCAAAATTTCTTTTTCTGCCTCATTAGAGCATGGCAGACTTTGATTACCTGAAAACATGCCTCAAAAAAAATCCCCAAAATCTCCTTAAAAATGTCAAAAAATCAAACAAAAATCCCCAAAAAAACCCCAAAAAATCCCAAAAAATCCCGAAAATTCCCCAAAAAATCCCAAATACTAAAAGCCCCAAAAATTGGGTTTTGCCCCATTAGAGCATGGCAGACTTTGATTACCTGAAAACATCCCTAAAAAAATCACAAGAAATCCCAAAAATCCCCAAAAAATCCCCAGAAATCCCAAAAGAATCCCTAAAAAAATCTCAAAAAAATCCCCAGAAAAACCTCAAAAATCCCAAAAAATCTCCCCAAAATTCCTAAAATTGACCAAAAATCCCCAAAAATCCCAAAATCACCAAAAATTCCTAAAAATCCAAAAAAATCCCAAATACTAAAATGCCCCAAAATTTCTTTTTTTTGCCCCATTAGAGCATGGCAGACTTTGATTACCTGAAAACATGCCTCAAAAAATCCCCCAAAATCTCCTTAAAAATGTCAAAAAATCAAACAAAAAATCCCCAAAAAACCCCAAAAATCCCAAAAAATCCCGAAAATTCCCCAAAAATCCCAACTAGTAAAAGCCCCCAAAAATTGGGTTTTTGCCCCCATTAGAAGCATGGCAGACTTTGATTACCTGAAAAAAAAAACCTAAAAAAATTCCCAGAAATCCCCAAAAAATCCCCAAAAATCCCCAGCAATCCCAAAAGAATCCTAAAAAAAAATCTCAAAAATCCCCCAGAAAAAACCTCAAAAAATCCCAAAAAATCTCCCCAAAATTCCTAAAAATTGACCAAAAAATCCCCCCAAAAATCCCAAAAAATCACCCAAAAATTTAAAAAAAATTCCCCCAAAAATCCCAAAAAATCACCAAAAATTCCCTTAAAAATCCAAAAAAATCCCAACTACTAAAAAGCCCCAAAATCTCGTTTTTGCCCCATTAGAGCATGGCAGACTTTGATTACCTGAAGCTGCTGGGCAAGGGCACCGGCAAGGTGATCCTGAGTGCGGGGAAAAGGCCTCGAGCGCCACTACCACTCATGAAAATCCTGCGCCAAGGAGGTGCGTCATCATGGTTTGGGGCCCGCCGGGTTTGGGCAAAAGGGAATTTGGGGGAAAAATAGGGGATTTGGGGGAAAAGTGGGGTTTTGGGGGAAAAAATGGGGGGTTTGGAGCAAAAAAATGGGGGTTTGGGGGAAAAAGGGAGTTTTTGTGGAGGTCATCATGCCAAGGTTTGGGGGGTGAAAATGGAGATTTTGGGCAAAAAGGGAATTTGGGGAAATGGGATTTTGGGAAAATGGGAATTTTGGGGAAATGGGGGTTTGGAGGAGAAAAGGGAATTTTGTGGAGGTTGTTTGCCAAGGTTTGGGGTGAAAAATGGAGATTTTGGGCAAAAGGAATTTGGGGAAAAAAATGGGAATTTGGGGGAAAAATGGGAATTTGCGGCAAAAAATGGGGGGTTTGGGGCAAAAAAATGGGGGGTTTGGGGGGAAAAAGGGAGTTTTTGTGGAGGTCGTCATCACCAAGGTTCGGGGCCAAAAGCGGGTTTTTGGGCAAATTTTGGGGGAAATGGGGATTTTTGGGGAAAAATTGGGGTTTGGGGGAAAAATGGGGGTTTGGAGCAAAAAATGGGGGTTTGGGGAAAAAGGGAATTTTTGTGGAGGTCGTCATGTGGCAAGGTTCGGGCGAAAAATGGAGATTTTTGGGCAAAAAGGGAATTTGGGGGAAAAAATGGGAATTTGGGGGAAAAAGATGGGGGTTTGGGGCAAAAAAATTGGGGGTTTGAGGCATAAAAGGGAATGTTTGTGGAGGTCGTCGTTGCCAAGGTTTGGGGTGAAAAATGGAGATTTTGGGCAAAAAGGGAATTTGGGGGAAAATGGGGATTTGGCAAAAAAATAGGGGTTGGGGAAAAAAAGGGAGTTTTTGTGGAGGTCGTCATCACCAAGGTTCGGGGCCAAAAACGTGGGTTTTGGGCAAAAAGGGAATTTTGGGGGAGAAAAAAAGGGATTTTTGGGGAAAAATGGGAATTTTGGGGGAAAAATGGAATTTTGGGCAAAAAAGGGGATTTTGGGGGGAAAAAATAAATTTTGGGGTAAGAAATGGGAATTTTGGGTTCTGATCTGGGCAGCTTGGAAAAAAAACGGCATTTCTGGGACACTTTGGGGTGAAAACGGCGTTTTTGGGGACATTTGGGGGTAAAAGAAATGGGACTTTTTCAGGATGTTTTGGGGTGAAGCTTGGCGTTTTGGGACGGGAGGGTGGGAAATGGCATTTCTGGGATACTTTGGGGTGGGAAATGGCGTTTTGGGGTGGAAAAATGGCGTTTTGGGTCACTTTGGGCTGGATTTGCCCCTTCAGGATCTAGGTGGCGCTTACACGGTGACCGAGCCGCAGCGTGCTGCAAGAGCAGCTGCACCCCCTTCCTGACCGCGGCATTGGAGTTCGAATCCACGGAATTCCTGCCCAAAATTCCCCAAATCGAATTCCTGCCCCAAAATCCCAAAAATCCTGAAATTCTGCCCTCCAAAATCCTGAATTTCCTGCCCAAAATTCCCCAAATCTGGGAATTCCTAGCTCAAAATCCGGGAATTCCCAGAATTCCTGACCCCAAATCCAGGAATTCCTGCCCCAAAATCCGGAATTCCTGCCCCAAATTCCCCAAATCCTGAAATTCCCAGAATTCCTGACCCAAATACCGGAATTACTGCTCAAAATCCTGAAATTCCTGCCCCCAAAAAATCCCAATTCCTGCCCCAAATTCTTGTGAATTCTGACCCAAATCGGAATTACTGCTCAAAATTCCCCAAAATCCGTGGAATTCCTGCCCAAAATCCCCAAACCCAAATACCCGCAATTCCCTGACCCCAAATCCACCTCGGAAATTCCGGGAATTCCTGCCCCAAAATCGGAATTCTGCCCAAATCTTTTAAAATCTGAAATTCCCAGAATTCCT
>NW_022147770.1:0-74061 GCF_901933205.1 Camarhynchus parvulus
TTTTTTCCCCCCCTTTTCCTGGAATATTTTCCCATTTCCTGGAATATTTCCCACAGAATTTTTTTCCCTATATTTCCCTCGATTTTCCCCCATTTCCCTGGAATTTCCCCCATTTCCCATAAGATTTTTCCCCATTTCCACACAGAATTTTCCCCCATTTTCCTGCAAGTTCCCCCATTTCCCATGGACTTTTTCCCCCCCTTTCCCTGGAATTTCCCCCAGGTTTCCCATGGATTTTTCCCCATTTCCCTGGATTTTCCCTGGAATATTTTCCCCATTTCCCTGGAATATTTCCCACAGAATTTTTCCCCTTATTTCCCTGGAATTTCCCCCCTCTTTCCCTGGAATTTCCCCCTCTTTTCCCATGGATTTTTCCCCTTATTTCCCTGGAATTTTCCCCCATTCCCCACAGTTCCCCCTTCCCTGGATTTTCCCTGGAATATTTCCCCATTCCCCACAGGATTTTTCCCCTTATTTCCCTGATATTTTCCCCCATTCCCCATGGAATTTTCTCCCCCATTTTCCCTGGAATTTCTCCCCGTTTCCCACAGGATTTTTCCCCTTATTTCCCTCGAATTTTCCCCATTTCCCACAGAATTTCCCCCTTTCCCTGGAATTTCCCCCAGGTTTCCCATGGATTTTTCCCATGTTTCCCATGGAATTTTTCCCCCATTCCCCATGGAATTTTCTCCCCCCTTTCCCTGGAATTTCCCCCAGGTTTCCCACAGAATTTTTCTCCTTATTTCCCTCAATTTTGCCCCATTCCCACGGAATTTCCACCCCCCATTTTCCCTGGAATTTCCCCCAGGTTTCCCATGGATTTTTCCCCATTTCCCTGGATTTTCCCTGGAATATTTCCCCCATTCCCCTCAGAATTTTTCCCCTTATTTCCCTGCAATTTCCCCCCATTCCCCATGGAATTTTCTCCCCCCTTTCCCTGGAATTTCCCCCCCCGTTTCCCACAGAATTTTTCCCCTTATTTCCCTCAATTTTCCCCCATTCCCACAGAATTTCCCCCCCCCATTTTCCCTGGAATTTCCCCCAGGTTTCCCATGGATTTTTCCCGTGTTTCCCATGGAATTTTCCCCGATTCCCATGGAATTTCCCCCCCCTTTCCCTGGAATTTCCCCCCCGGTTCCCATGGATTTTTCCCCATTTCCCTGGATTTTCTCTGGAATTTTTTCCCCCCATTTCCCTGGAATTTTCACCCATTTCCCACAGAATTTTTCCCCTTATTTCCCTCAATTTTCCCCCATTTCCCACAGAATTTTTCCCCTTATTTCCCTCAATTTTCCCCCATTTCCCACAGAATTTTCCCCCTTTCCTGAATTTCCCCCCTGCTTTCCCATGGAATTTTTCCCCATTCCCCACGGAATTTCCCCCCACTCCCAACAGAATTTTCCCCCCCTTTTCTCTGGAATTTCCCCCCGTTTTTCCCTGCAATTCTCCCCCCTATTTCCCATGGATTTTTCCCATGTTTCCCATGGAATTTTTCCCCCATTCCCCATGGAATTTTCTCCCCCCTTTCCGTGGAATTTCCCCCAGGTTTCCCATGGATTTTTCCCCACTTTCCCTGGAATTTTCCCCATTCCCCATGGAATTTTCTCCCCCCATTTCCCACGGACTTTTTCCCCCATTCCCATGGAATTTTCTCCCCCCTTTCCCTGGAATTTCCCCCCCCGTTTCCCATGGATTTTTCCCCCATTCCCCACGGAATTTTCTCCCCCCTTTTTCCCTGGAATATTTTCCCCATTTCCCTGGAATATTTCCCACAGAATTTTTCCCCTTATTTCCCTCAATTTTCCCCCATTCCCATGGAATTTTCTCCCCCATTTCCCTGGAATTTCCCCCCTGTTCCCCATGGAATTTTTCCCCATTCCCCACAGAATTTTCCCCCCTTTCCCTGGAATTCTCCCCCCTATTTCCCACAGAATTTTTCCCCTTACTTCCCTCAATTCTCCCCCATTCCCATAGAATTTTTCCCCTTTTATCCCTGGATTTTTCCCCCCTTTCTCTGGAATTTTCCCCCATTTTCCCTGGAATTCTCCCCCCTATTTCCCACAGAATTTTTCCCCTTATTTCCCTGATATTTTCCCCCATTCCCCATGGAATTTTCTCTCCCATTTTCCCTGGAATTTCCCCCCGGTTTCCCATGGATTTTTCCCCCATTCCCCACGGAATTTTCTCCCCCCCTTTTCCCTGGAATATTTCCCCCATTTCCCTGGAATATTTCCCACAGAATTTTTCCCCTTATTTCCCTGGAATTCCCCCCCCTATTTCCCACAGAATTTTTCCCCTTATTTCTCTGGAATTTTCCCCCATTCCCATGGAATTTTCTCCCCCCTTTCCCTGGAATTTCCCCCCATTTCCCATAGGATTTTTCCCCATTTCCCCACAGAATTTTCCCCCCCATTTTCCCTGCAATTCCCCCCCATTTCCCATGGACTTTTTCCCCCCCTTTCCCTGGAATTTCCCCCAGGTTTCCCATGGATTTTTCCCCATTTCCCTGGAATATTTCCCACAGAATTTTTCCCCTTACTTCCCTCAATTTTCCCCCATTCCCATGGATTTTTCCCCTTATTTCCCTGGAATTTTTCCCCCATTCCCCACAGAATTTCCCCCTTTTCCCTGGAATTTCCCCCAGGTTTCCCATGGATTTTTCCCGTGTTTCCCATGGAATATTTTCCCCATTTCCCTGGAATATTTCCCACAGAATTTTTCCCCTTATTTCCCTGGAATTTCCCCCATTTCCCATTGGATTTTTCCCCATTTCCCCACAGAATTTTCCCCCATTTTCCCCTGCAATCCCCCATTTCCCATGGACTTTTCCCCCCCTTTCCTGGGAATTTCCCCAGGTTTCCCATGGATTTTTCCCCATTTCCTGGAATATTTCCCACAGAATTTTTCCCCTTACTTCCCTCAATTTTCCCCCATTCCCCACGGAATTTCCCCCCCCTTTTCCCTGCAATTCCCCCCCGTTTCCCGTGGCTGTTTCCCGTGTTTCCCACGGCGTTCCGTTCCGTGTCGCCGGCAGTGAGAACGAGGCGCTGTGGTGGGAGGTGGCCGGCCTGCGGCAGAAGCACGCGCAGCAGCAGAAAGTCGTCAACAAGGTGAGTCCTGGCCCATCCCAAATCCCCAAATAATCCCCACAAACCAACCCCACCATTTCCCAGGGAAAATCCCCATTTTCCAGGGGTAATTCCCAAATTTCCAGAGGAAATTCCTGATTTTCTGCAGGCAAATCCCAATTTTCCTCTGGTCATTCCCCGAATTCCAGAGCCAATTCCCCAAATTCCAGAGCCAATCCCCCAATTTCCACGACAATTCCCAGTTTTCCAGGAAAATCCCCAAATTCCCAGGCAGAATTCCCAATTTTCTGGGGATAATTCCCAAATTTCCAGGAGTAATTCCTGATTTTCCAGGGGATAATTCCCAACTTTCCAGGAGTAATTCCCAATTTTTCAACGGCAAAATCCAAATTTTCCAGGGGTAATTCCCAAATTCCAGGGTAATTCCCAATTCAGAGCCAATCCCCCAATTTTCCAGGGTCAATTCCCAATTTTCCAGGAAAATCCCCAAATTCCCAGGCAGAATTCCCAATTTTCTGGGGACAATTCCCAATTTTCCCAAGATAATTCCCAATTTTCCTGGAGAATTCCTGAATTTCCAGAGCCAATCCCCCAATTTCCACGACAATTCCCAATTTTCCAGGGTCAATCCTGAATTCCCAGGCAGAATTCCCAGTTTTCTGGGGAGAATTCCCAAATTTCCAGAACCAATTCCACAATTTCCCAGGGAAATTCCCAAATTTCCAGGAGAATTCCCAAATTTCCAGGGGAAATTCCTGATTTTTCTGGAGGCAAATCCCAATTTTCCTGGGGTCATTCCCCAAATTCCAGAGCCAATTCCCCCAATTCCACGACAATTCCCAATTTTCCAGGAAAATCCCCAAATTCCCAGGCAGAATTCCCAATTTTCTGGGGTTAATTCTCTCTTTTCCAGGGGTAATTCCTGATTTTCCAGGGGATAATTCCCAACTTTCCAGGAGTAATTCCCAATTTTTCAACGGCAAATCCCAATTTTCCAGGGGTAATTCCCCGAATTCCAGAGCCAATCCCCCAATTTCCACGACAATTCCCAATTTTCCAGGGTCAATCCCGAATTCCCAGGCAGAATTCCCAATTTTCTGGGGATAATTCCCAAATTTCCAGGGGTAATTCCTGATTTTCCAGGAGAATTCCTGAATTTCCAGAGCCAATTCCCAATTTTTCCTAAATTCTGGGAAATTCCTGAATTTCCAGGGCTAATTCCCAAATTTCCAAGGGATAATTCCCAATTTTCCAGGAGAATTCCTGAATTTCCAGAGCCAATCCCCCAATTTTCCACGACAATTCCCAATTTTCCAGGGTCAATCCCGAATTTCCAGGCAGAATTCCCAATTTTCTGGGGACAATTCCCAATTTTCCCAAGATAATTCCCAATTTTCCTGGAGAATTCCTGAATTTCCAGAGCCAATCCCCCAATTTCCACGACAATTCCCAGTTTTCCAGGAAAATCCCCAAATTCCCAGGCAGAATTCCCAGTTTTCTGGGGATAATTCCCAAATTTCCAGAACCAATTCCACAATTTCCCAGGGAAATTCCCCATTTTCCAGGGGTAATTCCCAAATTTCCAGGGGAAATTCCTGATTTTTCTGGAGGCAAATCCCAATTTTCCTGGGGTCATTCCCCGAATTCCAGAGCCAATTCCCCCAATTCCACGACAATTCCCAATTTTCCAGGAAAATCCCCAAATTCCCAGGCAGAATTCCCAATTTTCTGGGATTAATTCTCTCTTTTCCAGGGGTAATTCCTGATTTTCCAGGGGATAATTCCCAACTTTCCAGGAGTAATTCCCAATTTTTCAACGGCAAATCCCAATTTTCCAGGGGTCATTCCCCGAATTCCAGAGCCAATCCCCCAATTTTCCACGACAATTCCCAATTTTCCAGGGTCAATCCCAAATTCCCAGGCAGAATTCCCAGTTTTCTGGGGAGAATTCCCAAATTTCCAGGGGTAATTCCTGATTTTCCTGGAGAATTCCTGAATTTCCAGAGCCAATTCCCAATTTTTCCTAAATTCTGGGAAATTCCTGAATTTCCAGGGCTAATTCCCAATTTTCCGAAGATAATTCCCAATTTTCCTGGAGAATTCCTGAATTTCCAGAGCCAATCCCCAATTTCCACGACAATTCCCAATTTTCCAGGAAAATCCCCAAATTCCAGGCAGAATTCCCAGTTTTTGGGGGAGAATTCCCAACTTTCAGGAGTAATTCCCAATTTTTCAACGGCAAATCCAGATTTTCCAGGGTCAATTCCCAGTTTTCCAGGGAAAATCCCCAAATTCCCGGGCAGAATTCCCAGTTTTCTGGGGACAATTCCCAATTTTCCCAAGATAATTCCCAATTTTCCTGGAGAATTCCTGAATTTGGCAAGCCAATCCCCAATTTTCAGGGAAAATTCCCAATTTTCCAGGAAAATCCCCAAATTCCCAGGCAGAATTCCCAGCTTTCTGGGATTAATTCCCTCTTTTCCAGGGGTAATTCCCGATTTTCCAGGGGATAATTCCCAAATTTCCAGGAGAATTCCCAAATTTCCAGGGCTCATTCCCAGGTTTTTTTCCTCTCCCTCCCCTGTGCTTTTTCCCAGGTTTTCCCAATTTTTCCCGGTTTTCCCTTCCCTGATCTCTCGTCTTCCACTTTGCCTTCCCCAGATTTCTTCCCCTCAAGGTTTTCCCACTTTTCCCCAGTTTTTCCCATTTTTTTCCCAGTTATTCCATGTTTTTCCTGGATTTTTTCCCCAGTTTTTCTCAGGTTTTTTCCTGGTTTTTTTCCCCAGTTTTTTCCCCAGTTTTTCCCAGTTATTCCATATTTTTCCCAGGTTTTTTCCAGTTTTTTTCCCAGTTATTCCATATTTTTCCCAGTTTTGCCCCAGGTTTTTCCCAGTTATTCCATGTTTTTCCAGGGTTTTTCCCAGGTTTTTTTCCCAGTTTTTTCCCCAGTTTTTCCATTTATTCCATGTTTTTCCCAGGTTTTTTTTCCCAGTTTTTCCCAGGTTTTCCATTTATTCCATGTTTTTCCCGGGTTTTTTGCCCCAGGTTTTTCCCAGTTTTTTTCCATTTATTCCATGTTTTTCCCAGGGTTTTTTTTCCCATTTATTTCGTGTTTTTCCAGGGTTTTTCCCCCCCTTTTCCCCAGTTTTTTTCCAGTTATTCCGTGTTTTTCCAGGGTTTTTTCCCGGTTTTTCCCCAGTTTTTCCCCAGGGTTTTTCCCAGTTATTCCGAGATTTCTTTCCAGTTATTCCATGTTTTTCCAGGGTTTTTTCCCAGTTTTTCCCAGTTATTCCATATTTTTCCCAGGGTTTTTTCCCAGTTTTTTTCCAGTTTTTTTCCCCAGTTATTCCATATTTTTCCCAGTTTTTGCCCCAGGTTTTTTCCCACTTATTCCATGTTTTTCCAGGGTTTTTTTTCCCATTTATTCCGTGTTTTTCCAGTGTTTTTCCCCCCTTTTCCCCAGTTTTTTCCCAGTTATTCCATGTTTTTCCTGGATTTTTTCCCAGTTTTTCCCAGGGTTTTTCCCAGGTTTTTTTTCCCATTTATTCCATGTTTTTTCCCATTTTTTTCCCCAGTTTTTCCCAGTTATTCCATGTTTTCCCCCAGTTTTTCCCCCAGTTTTTCCGAGGGTTTTTTCCCATTTTATTCCATGTTTTTCCAGAGTTTTTCCCAGGTTTTCCCCAGTTTTTCCCATTTATTCCGTGTTTCTCCCAGTTTTTTTTCCCAGTTATTCCCAGTTTTTTCCAGGGTTTTTTTTTCCAGTTTTTCCCAGTTTTTTCCCCACTTATTCCATGTTTTCCCAGGGTTTTTCCCCAGTTTTTTTCTCAGTTTTTCCCAGTTTTTTCCCCATTTATTCCATGGTTTTCCAGGATTTTTCCCAGGTTTTTTCCCAGTTTTTTTTCCCACTTATTCCATGTTTTTCCAGGGTTTTTTCCCCCAGTTTTTCCCCAGTTATTCCATGTTTTTCCCAGGGTTTTTCCCACTTTTTTTTTCCATTTATTCCATGTTTTTCCCAGGGGTTTTTTTCCCATTTATTTCGTGTTTTTCCCGGGTTTTTTCCCCCCTTTTCCCCAGTTTTTTCCCAGTTATTCCATGTTTTTCCTGGATTTTTTCCCAGTTTTTCCCAGGGTTTTTCCCCAGTTTTTTTCCCCAGTTTTTTCCCCAGTTATTCCATGGTTTTCCGGGTTCTTTCCCCAGTTTTTCCCAGTTTTTCCCAGTTATTCCATGTTTTTCCCCAGGGTTTTTTTCCAGTTTTCCCAAGTTTTTTCCCAGGTTTTTTCCCAGTTATTCCATGGTTTTCCCAGGGTTTTTCCCATTTATTCCGTGTTTTTCCCAGGTTTTTTTCCCAGTTTTTCCAGTTATTCCATGTTTTTCTCAGGGTTTTTTCCCAGTTTTTTTTTCCCAGTTATTCCATGTTTTTCCAGGGCTTTTTCCCAGTTTTCCCCCAATTTTTCTCCCAGTTTTTTCCAGTTATTCCATGTTTTTCCTGGATTTTTTTCCCAGTTTTTCCCAGGATTTTTCCCCACTTTTTTCCCAGGATTTTTTCCCAGTTATTCTATATTTTTCCCAGTTTTTGCCCCAGGTTTTTTCCCATTTATTCCATGTTTTTCCCAGGGTTTTCTCAGGGTTTTTTCCCAGTTTTTTCCCCAGTTATTCCATATTTTTCCAAGTTTTTTTCCCCAGTTTTTCCCAGGTTTTTCCCAGTTATTCCAGTTTTTTCCCCAGGGTTTTTCCCAGTTTTTCCGGGTTTTTTCCCAGTTATTCCATGGTTTTCCCCAGGTTTTTTCTCAGTTTTTTCCCAGTTTTTTTTTTTCCATTTATTCCATGTTTTTCCCAGGGTTTTTTCCCAGTTTTTCCCCAGTTTTCCCCAGTTATTCCATGTTTTTCCAGGGGTTTTTTTCCAGTTATTCCATGTTTTTCCAGGTTTCTTTTGCAGTTATTCCATGTTTTTCCAGGGTTTTTTTCCAGTTTTTTTCCCCAGTTTTTCCCCCAGTTTTTCCCAGTTATTCCATATTTTTCCCAGAGTTTTCCCCCAGTTTTTTTCCATTTTTTTTCCCCAGTTATTCTTTATTTTTCTCAGTTTTTGCCCCAGGTTTTTTCCCATTTATTCCATGTTTTTCCCAGGGTTTTTTCCCAGGTTTTTTCCCAGTTTTTTTTTCCTGGTTACTCCATGTTTTTCCAGGGTTTTTTCCCAGTTTTCCCCATTTTTTTCCATTTATTCCATGTTTTTCCCAGGGTTTTATCCCAGGGTTTTTTCCCAGATTTTTCCCAGTTTTTCCCCATTTATTCCATGTTTTTCCAGTTTTTTTTCCCCAGTTTTCCCCAGTTATTCCATGTTTTTCCTAGGGTTTTTTCCCAGTTTTTCCCCAATTTCCCCCATTTCCCCCTCATTTCCCCCCCATTTTCCCCAATTTCTGCCCCCCCATTTTCCCCCAATTTTCCCCCAATTTTTCCCCCAATTTTTCCCACTTTCCCCCCATTCCCCCCTATTTTTCCCCAATTTTTCCCCCCAATTTTCCCACTTTTCCCCCCAATTTTTCCCAATTTTGCCCCAATTTTTCCCCAATTTTTCCCCCCAATTTTCCCACTTTCCCCCCAATTTTCCCCAGTTTTTTCCCCAATTTTCCCCCAATTTTCCCCAATTTTTTCCACTTTTCCTCCCATTTCCCCCTCCATTTTTCCCAATTTTTCCCCCATTTCCCCCCATTTCCCCCCCAATTTTTCCCCAATTCTTCCCTCCATTTCCCCCCCAATTTTCCCCAAATTTTCCCCCCATTTTCCCCGAATTTCCCCCCATTTTTCCCCAATTTTTTCCCCTATTTTTCCCCAATTTTTTCCCCAATTTTCCCCCCATTTTTCCCCAATTTCCCATTTCCCCCCCATTTTCCCCAATTTTTCCCCATTTTTCCCCCCAATTTCCCCTCATTTCCCCCAATTTTTTCCCGATTTCCCCCCCATTTTTCCCCAATATCCCCCCTATTTTCCCCCCAATTTTCCCCAGTTTTTCCCCACTTTTTCCCCCCAATTTCCCCCAATTTTTTCCAGTTTTCCCCCCATTTCCCCCTCAATTTTTCCCAATTTCCCCCCCATTTTCCCCAATTTTTTCCCCAATTTTCCCCCCTATTTTCCCACTTTTCCCCCCCATTTTTCCCAATTTTTTCCCCAATTTTCCCCCCATTTTTCCCCACTTTTCCCCCCTATTTTCCCACTTTTCCCCCTATTTTTCCCCAAATTTTTCCCCAATTTTTCCCCCCAATTTTCCCCCATTTTTTCCCAGTTTTCCTGACGTTTTTTCCCGGTTTTCTCTCGGCAGCTGATCCAGTTCCTGATCTCCCTGGTTCAATCCAACCGGATCCTGGGCGTCAAGAGGAAAATGTGAGAGAAATTCCCAGAATTCCCAAAATCCCCCAAAAATTCGGGATTGGGACCCAAAAATCCTCGGGAAGGGGCCAGGCTGGGATTGGGGAATTCCTTGGGATAAAGGGAACAAAGAATTCTTGGAATTCTCATTTTTTTCCTGGGAAAATTGGGAAAATAGGAATTCCTGGCATTGCCAAAAATCTGGGAATTCTGGAATTGTGGGGATTTGGATTTTTCCAGACATGGAGCAGCAGCCCCTGGAATTCTCTGGGAATTCCTTCCCAAAATTCCATAAATCCATTTCCAACCCTTTCTCTGCTGGGAAAACCTCTGGAAAAATCCTGGAAAAAAAAAAGCCTGGAAAAACCCTGGGAAAATCCTTGGAAAAATTCTGAAAATCCCAGGAAAAACCCTGGAAAAACTGTGGAAAAATCCTTGGAAAATCCGTGGAAAAATCCTGTGAAAATCCTGAAAATCCCATGAAAAACCATGGAAAAATCCCTGGAAAAATCCCTGGGAAAATCCCTGGAAAATCCCTGGAAAAATCCTGAAAAACCCTGGGAAAATCTGTGGAAAAATCCTTGGAAAAATCCTGGGAAAAACCCTGGAAAAATCCTCGGAAAATCCTGAAAATCCCATGAAAAACCCTGGAAAAATCCTTGGAAAAATCCTGGGAAAATCCTGAAAATCCCAGGAAAAACCCTGGAAAAACCCAGGAAAATTCCAGAAAAAAAATCCTAGAAAATCCCTGGAAAAACCCATGGGAAAAAAAAAAAAACAAAAACCTGGGAAAAACCCCTGGAAAATCCCGGAGAAAAACTGAAAAATCCTGAAAAAAACCCTGGAAAAATCCTGGGAAAAAAGGTGAAAATCCCAGAAAAAAACATTGAAAAAACCCTGGAAAAATCCTGGGGAAAAGCTGAAAATCCCAGAAAAAACCCTGGAAAAATCCTGGGAAAAACGCTGAAAATGCCAGAAAAAATTCAGGGAAAAACGCTGAAAATCCCCCAAAAAAACCCTGGAAAAATCCTGGGAAAAAAAGGTGAAAATTCCAGAAAAAAAACCTGGAAAAATCTGGGGAAAACGATGAAAATCCCAGAAAAAACCATTGAAAAAACCCTGGAAAAATCCCAGGAAAAAGGTGAAAATCCCAGAAAAAAACCTGGAAAGATCTGGGGAAAAACGCTGAAAATCCCAGAAAAAAACATTGAAAAAAAACCCTGGAAAAATCCTGGGAAAAACGCTGAAAATCCCAAAAAACCCTGGGAAAATCCTGGGAAAATCCTGGGGAAAAAGGTGAAAATCCCAAAAAAAACCTGGGAAAAACACTGAAAATCCCCCCCAAAAAATTGAAAAAACCCTGGAAAAATCCTGGGGAAAACGCTGAAAATCCCAGAAAAAAAACATTGAAAAACCCCTGGGAAAATCCTGGGAAAAAGGTGAAAATCGCAGAAAAAACCCTGGAAAAATCCTGGGAAAAAGGGTAAAAATTCCAGAAGAAAAATTGAAAAAACCCTGGAAAAATCCGGGGAAAAGGCTGAAAATCCCAGAAAAAAACCTGGAAAAATCCGGGGAAAATCCTGGGAAAAAAGCTGAAAGTGTCAGAAATAAAAGCCTGGAAAAATCCTGGGGAAAAGGTGAAAATCCCAAAAAAAACCCCTGGAAAAATCCTGGGGAAAACACTGAAAATACCAGAAAAAACTCTGGAAAAATCCTGGAAAAATCCTGGGAAAAGGCTGAAAATCCCAGAAAAAAAACATTGAAAAAACCCTGGGAAAATCCTGGGAAAATGCTGAAAATCATAGAAAAAAACCTGGAAAAATCCGGGGAAAAAAGGTGAAAATTCCAGAAAAAAACCCTGGAAAAATCCTGGGAAAAACGCTGAAAATCCCAGAAAAAACCCAGGGAAAAAGGCTGAAAATCCCCCCCAAAAAACCCTGGAAAAATCCTGGGAAAAAAGTGAAAATCCCAGAAAAAATCCTGGAAAGATCTGGGGAAAAAGGTGAAAATCCCAGAAAAACCCTGGGAAAACCCTGGGAAAAACGCTGAAAATCCCAGAAAAAAAATTGAAAAAACCCTGGAAAAATCCTGTGAAAAAAAGGTGAAAATCCCCCCAAAAAAACGTGAAAAATCCTGGGGAAAAGGCTGAAAATCCCAGAAAAAACCCTGGGAAAATCCGGGGAAAAAAGGTGAAAATCCCAGAAAAAAAATTGTAAAAACCCTGGAAAAATCCTGGGGAAAACGGCTGAAAATCGCCAAAAAATAACCTGGGAAAATCCTGGGAAAAAGGTGAAAATCCCAGAAAAAAAAAATTGAAAAAGCCTGGAAAAATCCTGGGAAAAAGGTGAAAATTCTAGAAAAAAAACCCGGAAAAATGAGGGGAAAAAAGCTGAAAATCCCAGAAAAACCCTGGAAAAATCCGGGGAAAAAAGGTGAAAATTCCAGAAAAAAACATTGAAAAAATCCTGGGGGAAACGCTGAAAATCCCGGAAAAAAAATTGAAAAAACCCTGGAAAAATCCTGGGAAAAAAAGGTGAAAATCCCCCCAAAAAAACGTGAAAAATCCTGGGGAAAAGGCTGAAAATCCCAGAAAAAACCCTGGAAAAATCCTGGGAAAAAAGGCTGAAAATCCCAGAAAAAACCCTGGGAAAATCCTGGGAAAAAAGGTGAAAATCCCAGAAAAAAAATTGAAAAAATCCTGGGAAAAACGCTGAAAATCCCAGAAAAAACATTGAAAAAACCCGGGAAAAATCCGGGGAAAAGGTGAAAATCCCAGAAAAAAAACATTGAAAAAAGCCGGGAAAAATCCTGTGAAAAAAAGGTGAAAATCCCCCCAAAAAACCGTGAAAAATCCTGGGGAAAAGGCTGAAAATTCCAGAAAAAACCCTGGGAAAATCCTGGGAAAAAAGGTGAAAATCCCAAAAAAAACCCTGGAAATATGCTGGGAAAAAGGTGAAAATCCCAAAAAACCCCATTGAAAAAATCCTGGAAAAATCCTGGAAAAAACGCTGAAAATCCCAGAAAAAAAACCTGGAAAAACCCTGGAAAAATGCTGAAATTCCCAGAAAAAAAATTGTAAAAACCCTGGAAAAATCCTGGGGAAAACCGCTGAAAATCGCCAAAAAATAACCTGGGAAAATCCTGGGAAAAAGGTGAAAATCCCAGAAAAAAAAAATTGAAAAAGCCTGGAAAAATCCTGGGAAAAAGGTGAAAATTCTAGAAAAAAAACCCGGAAAAATCTGGGGAAAACGATGAAAATCCCAGAAAAAACCATTGAAAAAACCCTGGAAAAATCCCAGGAAAAAGGTGAAAATCCCAGAAAAAAACCTGGAAAGATCTGGGGAAAAACGTGAAAATCCCAGAAAAAACCATTGAAAAACCCCTGGGAAAATCCTGGGAAAAAGGTGAAAATCCCAGAAAAAAAACATTGAAAAAAGCCTGGAAAAATCCTGGAAAAAACGCTGAAAAACCCAGAAAAAAACATTGAAAAAAACCCTGGAAAAATCTGGGGAAAAGGCTGAAAATCCCAGAAAAAAACCTGGAAAAATCCTGGGAAAATCCTGGGAAAAAAGCTGAAAGTGTCAGAAATAAAAAGCCTGGAAAAATCCTGGGGAAAACGATGAAAATCCCAAAAAAAACCCCTGGAAAAATCCTGGGGAAAACGCTGAAAATACCAGAAAAACCCCTGGAAAAATCCTGGGGAAAAACGCTGAAAATCCCAAAAAAACCCTGGGAAAATCCTGGGAAAAAAGGTGAAAATCCCAGAAAAATCCGGGGAAAAAGGCTGAAAATCCCAGAAAAAACCCTGGGAAAATCCTGGGAAAAAAGGTGAAAATTCCAGAAAAAAAATTGAAAAAATCCTGGGAAAAACGCTGAAAATCCCGGAAAAAAAATTGAAAAAACCCTGGAAAAATCCGGGGAAAAGGCTGAAAATCCCAGAAAAAAAACATTGAAAAAAGCCTGGAAAAATCCTGTGAAAAAAAGCTGAAAATCCCCCCAAAAAACCGTGAAAAATCCTGGGGAAAAGGCTGAAAATCCCAGAAAACCCCATTGAAAAAATCCTGGAAAAATCCTGGAAAAAACGCTGAAAATCCCAGAAAAAAACCTGGAAAAATCCGGGGAAAAATGCTGAAATTCCCAGAAAAAAAATTGTAAAAACCCTGGAAAAATCCTGGGGAATACCGCTGAAAATCGCCAAAAAATAACCTGGGAAAATCCTGGGAAAAAGGTGAAAATCCCAGAAAAAAATTGAAAAGCCTGGAAAATCCTGGGAAAAGGTGAAAATTCTAGAAAAAACTCTGGAAAAATCCTGGGAAAAAGGTGAAAATTCCAGAAAAAACTCTGGAAAAATCCTGGGAAAAAGGTGAAAATTCTAGAAAAAACTCCGGAAAAATGAGGGGAAAACGATGAAAATCCCAGAAAAAGCCCTGGAAAAATCCTGGGAAAAAAGGTGAAAATTCCAGAAAAAAAACCCGGAAAAATCTGGGGAAAACGATGAAAATCCCAGAAAAAAACATTGAAAAACCCTGAAAAATCCCAGAAAAAGGTGAAAATCCCAGAAAAAACCCTGGAAAGATCTGGGGAAAAACGTGAAAATCCCAGAAAAAAACATTGAAAAAAAACCCTGGAAAAATCCGGGGAAAAGGCTGAAAATCCCAGAAAAAAAAACATTGAAAAAAGCCTGGAAAAATCCTGTGAAAAAAAGGTGAAAATCCCCAAAAAACCGTGAAAAATCCTGGGGAAAAGGCTGAAAATTCCAGAAAAAACCCTGGAAAATCCGGGGAAAAAAGGTGAAAATCCCAAAAAAAACCCTGGAAATATGCTGGGAAAAAGGTGAAAATCCCAAAAAACCCCATTGAAAAAATCCTGGAAAAATCCTGGAAAAAACGCTGAAAATCCCAGAAAAAAAAACTGGAAAAACCCTGGAAAAATGCTGAAATTCCCAGAAAAAAAATTGTAAAAAACCTGGAAAAATCCTGGGAAAAAAGGCTGAAAATCCCAGAAAAAACCCTGGGAAAATCCTGGGAAAAAGGTGAAAATCCCAGAAAAAAACATTGAAAAAACCCTGGGAAAAACGCTGAAAATCCCAGAAAAAAAATTGAAAAAACCCTGGAAAAATCCTGGGAAAAAAGGTGAAAATCCCCCCAAAAACCGTGAAAAATCCTGGGAAAAAGGCTGAAATTCCCAGAAAAAACCCTGGGAAAATCCTGGGAAAAAAGGTGAAAATCCCAGAAAAAACCCTGGGAAAAAGGCTGAAAATCCCAGAAAAAACCCTGGGAAAAAGGCTGAAAATCCCCCCAAAAAAACCCTGGAAAAATCCTGGGAAAAAAAGGTGAAAATTCCAGAAAAAAAACCCGGAAAAATCTGGGGAAAACGATGAAAATCCCAGAAAAAAACATTGAAAAAACACCCTGGAAAAATCCCAGAAAAAAGGTGAAAATCTCAGAAAAAAACCTGGAAAGATCTGGGGAAAACGCTGAAAATTCCGAGAAAAAACATTGAAAAAAAAACCTGGAAAAATCCTGGGAAAATGCTGAAAATCCCAAAAAACCCTGTGAAAATCCTGGGGAAAAAGGTGAAAATCCCAAAAAAAACCTGGGAAAAACACTGAAAATCCCCCCAAAAAATTGAAAAAACCCTGGAAAAATCCTGGGGAAACTGCTGAAAATCCCAAAAAAACCCTGGGAAAATCCTGGGAAAACGCTTGAAAATCCCAGAAAAAACATTGAAAACCCCTGGGAAAATCCTGGGAAAAGGTGAAAATCCCAGAAAAAACATTGAAAAAGCCTGGAAAAATCCTGGAAAACGCTTGAAAACCCAGAAAAACATTGAAAAAACTGGAAAAATCTGGGAAAAGGCTGAAAATCCCGGAAAAAACCTGGAAAAATCCTGGGAAAATCCTGGAAAAAGCTGAAAGTGTCAGAAATAAAAGCCTGGAAAAATCCTGGGAAAACGATGAAAATCCCAAAAAAACCCCTGGAAAAATCCTGGGGAAAACGCTGAAAATACCAGAAAAACCCCTGGAAAAATCCTGGGAAAACGCTGAAAATCCCAAAAACCCTGGGAAAAATCCTGGGAAAAAGGTGAAAATCCCAGAAAAATCCGGGAAAAAGGCTGAAAATCCCAGAAAAACCCTGGGAAAATCCTGGGAAAAGGTGAAAATTCCAGAAAAAATTGAAAAATCCTGGGAAAACGCTGAAAATCCCGAAAAAAATTGAAAAACCCTGGAAAAATCCGGGGAAAAGGCTGAAAATCCCAGAAAAAAACATTGAAAAAAGCCTGGAAAAATCCTGTGGAAAAAGCTGAAAACCCCAAAAACGGAAAATCCTGGGAAAAAGGCTGAAAATCCCAGAAACCCCATTGAAAAATCCTGGAAAAATCCTGAAAAAACGCTGAAAATCCCAGAAAAAACCTGAAAACCCTGGAAAAATGCTGAAATTCCCAGAAAAAATTGTAAAAAACCCTGGAAAAATCCTGGGGAAAACCGCTGAAAATCGAAAAAAATAACCTGGGAAAATCCTGGGAAAAGGTGAAAATCCCAGAAAAAAATTGAAAAGCCTGGAAAAATCCTGGGAAAAGGTGAAAATTCTAGAAAACACCGGAAAATGAGGGAAAAAAGCTGAAAATCCCAGAAAAACCCTGGAAAAATCCTGGGAAAAAAAGGTGAAAATTCCAGAAAAAAAACCTGGAAAAATCTGGGGAAACGATGAAAATCCCAGAAAAAAACATTGAAAAAACCCTGGAAAAATCCCAGAAAAAAGGTGAAAATCCCAGAAAAAAACATTGGAAAAATCCTGGGAAAAACACTGAAAATCCCAGAAAAAAAATTGAAAAAAGCCTGGAAAAATCCTGTGAAAAAAAGGTGAAAATCCCCCCAAAAAAACGTGAAAAATCCTGGGGAAAAGGCTGAAAATCCCAGAAAAAACCCTGGGAAAATCCTGGGAAAAAAGGCTGAAAATCCCAGAAAAATCCTGGGAAAAAGGTTGAAAATCCCAGAAAAAACCCTGGGAAAATCCGGGGAAAAAAGGTGAAAATCCCAGAAAAAAACATTGAAAAAACCCTGGAAAAATCCCAGAAAAAAGGTGAAAATCCCAGAAGAAAACCTGGAAAGATCTGGGGAAAAACGCTGAAAATCCCAGAAAAAAACATTGAAAAAAAACCCTGGAAAAATCCTGGGAAAATCCTGGGAAAAAAGCTGAAAGTGTCAGAAATAAAAGCCTGGAAAAATCCTGGGGAAAAGGTGAAAATCCCAAAAAAAATAATTGGAAAAACCTGAAAATCCTGGAAAAAACGCTGAAAATCCCAGAAAAAACTGGAAAAATCCTGGGGGAAAGGGTGAAAATCCCCCCCCAAAAAATTGAAAAAAGCCTGGAAAAATCCTGGAAAAAGGCTGAAAATCCCAGAAAAAACCCTGGGAAAATCCTGGGAAAAAAGGTGAAAATCCCAAAAATAAACCTGGAAAAATCCAGGGAAAAAAGGTGAAAATCCCCAAAAAAAAACCCTGGAAAAATCCGGGGAAAAAAGGCTGAAAATCCCAGAAAAAACCCTGGGAAAATCCTGGGAAAAAAGGTGAAAATTCCAGAAAAAAAACCCGGAAAAATCTGGGGAAAAGGCTGAAAATCCCAGAAAAAAACCTGGAAAAATCCTGGGAAAATCCTGGGAAAAACGCTGAAAATCCCAGAAAAAACATTGAAAAAGCCTTGGAAAAATCCTGGGAAAAGGCTGAAAATCCCCCCAAAAAAACCCTGGAAAAATCCTGGGAAAAAAGGTGAAAATTCCAGAAAAAAAATCGGAAAAATCCGGGGAAAAAAGGTGAAAATCCCAGAAAAAACATTGAAAAACCCCTGGGAAAATCCTGGGAAAAAGGTGAAAATCGCAGAAAAAAAAATTGAAAAAACCCTGGGAAAAACGCTGAAAATCCCAGAAAAAAAATTGAAAAAACCCTGGAAAAATCCTGTGAAAAAAAGGTGAAAATCCCCAAAAAACCGTGAAAAATCCTGGGGAAAAGGCTGAAAATCCCAGAAAAAACCCTGGAAAAATCCTGGGAAAAAAGGTGAAAATCCCAGAAAAAAAATTGAAAAAATCCTGGGAAAAACGCTGAAAATCCCAGAAAAAACATAGAAAAACCCCTGGAAAAATCCGGGGAAAAGGTGAAAATCCCAGAAAAAAAACATTGAAAAAAGCCTGGAAAAATCCTGTGAAAAAAAGGTGAAAATCCCCCCAAAAAACCGTGAAAAATCCTGGGGAAAAGGCTGAAAATCCCAGAAAAAACCCTGGGAAAATCTGGGGAAAAAAGGTGAAAATCCCAGAAAAAACCCTGGAAATATGCTGGGAAAAAGGTGAAAATCCCAAAAAACCCCATTGAAAAAATCCTGGAAAAATCCTGGAAAAAACGCTGAAAATCCCAGAAAAAAAACCTGGAAAAACCCTGGAAAAATGCTGAAATTCCCAGAAAAAAAATTGTAAAAACCCTGGAAAAATCCTGGGGAAAACCGCTGAAAATCGCCAAAAAATAACCTGGGAAAATCCTGGGAAAAAGGTGAAAATCCCAGAAAAAAAAAATTGAAAAAGCCTGGAAAAATCCTGGGAAAAAGGTGAAAATTCTAGAAAAAAGTCCGGAAAAATGAGGGGAAAAAAGGCTGAAAATCCCAGAAAAACCCTGGAAAAATCCGGGGAAAAAAGGTGAAAATTCCAGAAAAAAAACATTGAAAAAATCCTGGGGGAAACGCTGAAAATCCCGGAAAAAAAATTGAAAAAACCCTGGAAAAATCCTGTGAAAAAAAGGTGAAAATCCCCCCCAAAAAACGTGAAAAATCCTGGGGAAAAGGCTGAAAATCCCAGAAAAAAACCCTGGGAAAATCCTGGGAAAAAAGGTGAAAATTCCAGAAAAAATCCTGGAAAAATCCTGGGAAAAAGGTTGAAAATCCCAGAAAAAAAACATTGAAAAAAAACCCTGGAAAAATCCTGGGAAAAAAAGGTCAAAATCCCAGAAAAAATAATTGGAAAAAGCCTCGGAAAAATCCTGGAAAAAACGCTGAAAATCCCAGAAAAAACTGGAAAAATCCTGGGGGAAAGGGTGAAAATCCCCCCCCAAAAAATTGAAAAAAGCCTGGAAAAATCCTGGAAAAAGGCTGAAAATCCCAGAAAAACCCTGGGAAAATCCTGGGAAAAAGGTGAAAATCCCAAAAATAAACCTGGGAAAATCCTGGGAAAAACGGTGAAAATCCCAGAAAAAACCCTGGAAAAATCCTGGGAAAAAAGGTGAAAATTCCAGAAAAAAACATTGAAAAAATCCTGGGAAAAACGCTGAAAATCCCAGGAAAAAAATTGAAAAAACCCTGGAAAAATCCGGGGAAAAGGCTGAAAATCCCAGAAAAAAAAACATTGAAAAAAGCCTGGAAAAATCCTGGGAAAAAAAGGTGAAAATCCCCCCAAAAAAACGTGAAAAATCCTGGGGAAAAAGGTGAAAATCCCAAAAAAACCCCTGGAAAAATCCTGGGAAAAACTCTGAAAATCCCAGAAAAAACATAGAAAAAACCCTGGAAAAATCCGGGGAAAAGGCTGAAAATCCCAGAAAAAAAACATTGAAAAAAGCCTGGAAAAATCCTGTGAAAAAAAGGTGAAAATCCCCCCAAAAAAACCGTGAAAAATCCTGGGGAAAAGGCTGAAAATTCCAGAAAAACCCCTGGGAAAATCCTGGGAAAAAAGGTGAAAATCCCAGAAAAAACCCTGGGAAAAAGGCTGAAAATCCCAGAAAAAATCCAGGGAAAAAGGCTGAAAATCCCCCCAAAAAAACCCTGGAAAAATCCTGGGAAAAAAAGGTGAAAATTCCAGAAAAAAAACCCGGAAAAATCTGGGGAAAACGATGAAAATCCCAGAAAAAAACATTGAAAAAACCCTGGGAAAATCCCAGAAAAAAGGTGAAAATCCCAGAAAAAAACCTGGAAAGATCTGGGGAAAAACGCTGAAAATCCCAGAAAAAAACATTGAAAAAAAACCCTGGAAAAATCCTGGGAAAAACGCTGAAAATCCCAGAAAAAACTGGAAAAATCCTGGGGGAAAGGGTGAAAATCCCCCCCCAAAAAATTGAAAAAAGCCTGGAAAAATCCTGGAAAAAGGCTGAAAATGCCAGAAAAAACCCTGGGAAAATCCTGGGAAAAAAGGTGAAAATCCCAAAAATAAACCTGGAAAAATCCTGGGAAAAAAGGCTGAAAATCCCAGAAAAAACCCTGGGAAAATCCTGGGAAAAAGGTGAAAATCCCAGAAAAAAACATTGAAAAAACCCTGGGAAAAACGCTGAAAATCCCAGAAAAAAAATTGAAAAAACCCTGGAAAAATCCTGGGAAAAAAGGTGAAAATCCCCCCAAAAACCGTGAAAAATCCTGGGGAAAAGGCTGAAAATCCCAGAAAAAAAACATTGAAAAAAGCCTGGAAAAATCCTGTGAAAAAAAGGTGAAAATCCCCCCAAAAAACCGTGAAAAATCCTGGGGAAAAGGCTGAAAATCCCAGAAAAAACCCTGGGAAAATCCGGGGAAAAAAGGTGAAAATCCCAGAAAAAACCCTGGAAAAATCCTGGGAAAAAGGTGAAAATCCCAGAAAAAAAACCCGGAAAAATCTGGGGAAAACGATGAAAATCCCAGAAAAAAAATTGAAAAAACCCTGGAAAAATCCGGGGAAAAGGCTGAAAATCCCAGAAAAAAAAACATTGAAAAAAGCCTGGAAAAATCCTGGGGAAAAGGTTGAAAATCCCGGAAAAAACCGGGAAAAATCCTGGGGGAAAGGGTGAAAATCCCCCCCCAAAAAATTGAAAGAAGCCTGGAAAAATCCTGGAAAAAGGCTGAAAATCCCAGAAAAAACCCTGGGAAAATCCTGGGAAAAAAGGTGAAAATCCCAGAAAAAACCCTGGGAAAATCCGGGGAAAAAAGGTGAAAATCCCAAAAATAACCCTGGAAAAATCCTGGGAAAAAGGCTGAAATTCCCAGAAAAAACCCTGGGAAAATCCGGGGAAAAAAGGCTGAAAATCCCAGAAAAAACCCTGGGAAAAAGGCTGAAAATCCCAGAAAAACCCCTGGGAAAATCTGGGGAAAAAAGGCTGAAAATCCCAGAAAAAACCCTGGGAAAATCCGGGGAAAAAAGGTGAAAATCCCAAAAAAACCCTGGGAAAAAGGCTGAAAATCCCAGAAAAAACCCTGGGAAAATCTGGGGAAAAAAGGCTGAAAATCCCAGAAAAAACCCTGGGAAAAAGGCTGAAAATCCCAGAAAAAACCTGGAAAAATCCGGGGAAAAAAGGCTGAAATTCCCAGAAAAAACCCTGGGAAAAAGGCTGAAAATCCCAGAAAAAACCTGGAAAAATCCGGGGAAAAAAGGTGAAAATCCCAGAAAAAACCCTGGGAAAAAGGCTGAAAATCCCAGAAAAAACCTGGAAAAATCCGGGGAAAAAAGGTGAAAATCCCAAAAATAAACCGGGAAAATCCTGGGAAAAAGGTGCAAATCCCAAAAAACCCCCCCCGGTACCAACTGCCAATGTTTTGTTTGGGACCTGCAGCCCCCTGATGCTGAACGACGGCGGCGCCGCCCATTCCATGCCCAAGTACAGCCGGCCGTACTCGCTGGAGCACCACGGCAACGCCGCGTACTCCGTGAGAATTCCCAAAATAATTATGGGATTGAGTGGGATTTAGTGGGATTGATCGGGATTTAGTGGGATTTATTGGGATTTATTGGGATTGATTGGGATTTATTGGGATTGGGATTCATTGGGATTTCTTGGGATTTATTGGGATTTATTGGGATTTATTGGGATTTATTGGGATTTATAGGGATTTATTGGGATTGGGATTTCTTGGGATTTGTTGGGATTTCTTGGGATTTATTGGGATTGATTGGGATTGATTGGGATTTATTGGGATGGATTGGGATTCATTGGGCTTTATTGGGATTTATTGGGATTTATTGGGATTGATTGGGATTGGGATTTATTGGGAACTCCCTGGAGCACCACAGGAATGCCAGTTATTCCGTGAGAATTCCCAAAAAATTAATGGGATTTCTTGGGATTGATTGGGATTTATTGGGATTGGGATTGATTGGGATTTATTGGGATTGGGATTTATTGGGATTGATTGGGATTGATTGGGATTTATTTGGATTGGGATTTATTGGGATTTAGTGGGATTGATTGGGATTGGGATTTATTTGGATTGATTGGGATTTATTGGGATTTATTGGGATTTGTTGGGAACTCCCTGGAGCACCACGGGAATGCCAGTTATTCCGTGAGAATTCCCAAAAAATTAATGGGATTTCTTGGGATTGATTGGGATTTATTGGGCTTGATTGGGATTTATTGGGATTGGGATTGATTGGGATCTATTGGGATTGATTGGGATTGGGATTTATTGGGATTTATTGGGATTGGGATTTATTGGGATTTGTTGGGATTGATTGGGATTGGCATTTATTGGGATTGGGACTTATTGGGATTGATTGGGATTGATTGGGATTGGGATTTATTGGGATTGATTGGGATTGATTGGGATTTATTGGGATTTATTGGGATTTATTTGGATTGATTGGGATTTATTGGGATTTATTGGGAATGGGATTGGTGGGTTTGGGATTTATCGGGATTTATTTGGAATGGGATTTGTGTGATTAGGATTCATTGGGGTTAGGATTTGTTGGGATTGGGATTGGTGGGAATGGGATTTATTGGGATTTGTTGGGAATGGGATTGGCGGGACTGGGATTTATGTGGGTTAGGATTTTTTGGGGTTGGGCTCGGGGCTGGGACTCAGTGGGATTTATTGGGATTGGGCCGTGCTGTGCTCAGGGCTGTCCCGTCCCCGCAGGCCCCGGCCCCGGCGCTGTCGGGCCCCGCGCTGCTGGCGGCCGATCCCGGCCCCAATTCCGGCCCCATCATCTCGGACGTGACCGAGCTGCCCCCGTCCAGCCCCGAGGCCTCCCCGGGAGGGAGCCTGGACGGAAGGTGGGGATCATTCCGGAAAATTCCATGGGAATGGTGGGGAGAATTCCCAAAATTCCATGGGAATGGGAGCCTGAAATCCCTGGGAATAGGGGAGGGCAGGTGGGGAGAATTCCCGAAAATTCCATAGGAATGGGAGCCTGAAATCCCTGAGGATAGGGGAGGGCATGTGGGGAGAATTCCCAAAAATTCCATGGGAATGGGAGCCTGAAATCCCTGAGGATAGGGGAGGGCATGTGGGGAGAATTCCCAAAAATTCCATGGGAATGGGAGCCTGAAATCCCTGGGGATAGGGGAGGGCAGGTGGGGAGAATTCCCGAAAATTCCATAGGAATGGGAGCCTGAAATCCCTGGGGATAGGGGAGGGCAGGTGGGGAGAATTCCCGAAAATTCCATGGGAATGGGAGCCTGAAAATCCCTGGGAATGGGGTCCTGAAATTCCCTGGGAATGGGATCCTAGAAATCCCTGGGAATGGGGGAGCACAGGTGGGAGAGGATTCCCAAAAATTCCCTGGGAGTGGGGGAAATGAGCTGGATTATTCCTGTTTCCCATTCCCCCTCCCCATTTCCATTTTTCCCATATTTCCCATTCCCCGTTCCCATTTCCTCTTCCCCATTCCCATTTTTCCCATTTCCCTTATTCCCATTTTTCCCATTCCCATTTTCCCCATTCCCCATTTCCCCTATTTTTCCCGTTTCCGTTCCCCATTTTTCCCCATTCTCATTTTTCCTATTTCCCATTTTTCCCATTCCCTTTGTCCCATCCCCTTTCCCATTTTTCCCATTTCCCAATTTTTCCCATTTTTTCTCATTTTTCCCATTTCCATTTCTCCCTTTTTTCCTGTCCCCATTCCAATTTTTTCCGTTTAGCATTTTTCCCATTTTTCCCATTTCCCATTCCATTTTTCCCACTATTTTCCCTGTTCCCATTTTCCCCATTCCCATTTTTCTTATTTTTCCCATTATTCTTCCCATTTTCCCCATTGTTTTTCCCATTGTTTTTCCCATTTTTCCCATTATTTTTCCCATTTCTCCCATTATTCTTCCCATTGCTTTTCCCATTGGTTTTCCCATTGGTTTTCCCATTGTTTTTCCTATTTTTCCTGTTATTTTTCCCATTTCCCCCTTTTTTTTCCCATTGTTTTTCCCAATTTTCCCATTATTTTCCCATTTCTCCCATTATTCTTCCTATTTTCCCCATTGCTTTTCCTATTGTTTTTCCCATTTTTCCCATTGTTTTTCCCATTTTTCCCGTTATTTTTCCCATTTCCCCCATTGTTTTTCCCATTATTCTTCCCATTTTTCCTATTGTTTTTCCCATTGTTTTTCCCATTTTTCCTGTTATTTTTTCCATTTCCCCCATTGTTTTTCCCACTGTTTTTCCAATTTTCCCATTATTTTTCCCATTTCTCCCATTATTCTTGCCATTGTTTTTCCCATTGTTTTTCCCATTTTTCCCGTTATTTTTCCCATTTCCCCCATTGTTTTTCCCATTATTTTTCCCATTTCTCCCATTATTCTTCCTATTTTCCCCATTGCTTTTCCCATTGTTTTTCCCATTTTTCCTGTTATTCTTCCCATTTCCCCCATTGTTTTTCCCATTGTTTTTTCCATTTTTGCTGTTATTTTTCCCATTTTCCCCATTGGTTTTCCCATTGGTTTTCCCATTTTTCCCATTATTTTTCCCATTTCTCCCATTATTCTTCCCATTGTTTTTCCCATTGTCTTTTCCATTTTTCCCGTTATTTTTCCCATTTTCCCAATTGTTTTTCCAATTTCCCCCATTATTTTTCCCATTATTTTCCCCATTTTTCCCATTATTTTTCCCATTTCTCCCATTATTCTTCCTATTTTCCCCATTGCTTTTCCCATTGTTTTTCCCATTTTTCCCCATTATTGTTCCCATTTCCCCCATTGTTTTTCCCATTGTTTCTCCCATTTTTCCCATTGTTTTTCCAATTTTTCCCATTATTTTTCCCATTTCCCCCATTAATTTTCCCATTGTTTTTCCCATTTTTCCCGTTATTTTTCCCCTTTTCCCCATTGTTTTTCCAATTTCCCCCGTTATTTTTCCTATTTCCCCCATTGTTTTTCCCATTGTTTTTCCCATTTTCCCCGTTATTTTTCCCATTTTCCCCATTGGTTTTCCATTTTTCCCATTATTCTTCCCATTTTCCCCATTGCTTTTCCCGTTGCTTTTACCATTCTTCCCATTGTTTTTCCCATTGTTTTTTCCATTTTTCCCGTTACTTTTCCCATTTTCCCCATTGTTTTTCCAATTTCCCCCATTATTTTTCCCATTATTTTCCCCATTATTTTCCCCATTTTTCCCATTATTTTTCCCATTTCTCCCATTATTTTTCCCATTTCCCCCATTGCTTTTCCCATTGTTTTTCCCATTTCTCCCATTATTCTTCCTATTTTCCCCATTGTTTTTCCCATTGTTTTCCCATTTTTCCCGTTATTTTTCCTATTTTCCCCATTGGTTTTCCCATTGTTTTTCCCATTTTTCCCCATTATTGTTCCCATTTCCCCATTGCTTTTCCCATTGGTTTTCCCATTTTTCCCGTTATTTTCCCCTTTTCCCCATTCGCTTTTCCAATTTCCCCATTATTTTTCCTATTTTCCCCATTGTTTTTCCCATTTTTTTTTTCCATTTTTCCCGTTATTTTTCCCATTTTCCCCATTGCTTTTCCCATTGTTTTTCCAATTTCCCCCGTTATTTTTCCTATTTTCCCCATTGTTTTTCCCATTGTTTTTCCATTTTTCCGTTATTTTTCCCATTTTCCCCATTGCTTTTCCCATTGTTTTCCCACTTCCCCATTGCTTTTTCCCATTGTTTTCCCGTTTTTCCTGCTATTTTTCCCATTTTCTCCATTGTTTTTCAATTTCCCCATTATTTTTCCCATTTTCTCGATTATTTTCCCCATTTTTTCCATTATTTTTCCCATTTCTCGCATTATTCTTCCCATTTCCCCCATTGTTTTTCCCATTGTTTTTCCCATTTCTCCCATTATTCTTCCTATTTCCCCCATTGTTTTCCCCATTGTTTTTCCCATTTTTCCGTTATTTTCCCATTTTCCCCATTGTTTTCCATTTCTCCCGTTATTTTCCTATTTCTCCCATTATTTTCCCCATTTTTCCCCATTGCTTTTCCCATTGTTTTTCCCATTTTCCCATTGTTTTTCCCATTATTTTCCCCATTTTTCCCATTATTTTCCGCATTGTTTTTCCCATTGTTTTCCCCATTCTTTTTCCCATTATTTTCCCCATTGTTTCCCCTCCCAGGAGCAGCCCGGCGATCCGGATCAAGGAGGAGCCTCCCAGCCCCACGGGGAGCCCGCAGGTGGAGGAGCCCAAGAGCGCCGGGAATTCCGGGAATTCCGGGAATTCCGAGACCCCCCTGTCCCCCTCCACCTTCATCGACTCCATCCTGCGGAAAAACGACTCACGGGCCGCTCCGGGAATCCCCAATCCCAGGAAAAGTGCCTGAGCGTCGCCTGCCTCGACAAGTGAGCCACGCCATTCCCAAAACTCCCAGAATTCCTGGAATTCCCAGCCCGGGGAAAGTGGGAATGGGGAGGAAATCCCAGAATTTCCAGCTCCAGGGAAAAAAGCGGGTGTGAGGTGGAATTCCTGGAATTCCCAGAATTCCCAGCTCAAGGGAAGTGGGAACGGGGTGGAATTCCCAGAAATCCCGGCTCTGGAAAAGCTGGGAATTGGGATGGAATTCTCAAAATTCCTGGAATTCTCAGCTTGGGAAGAGAGGGGACCACGGCAGAATTCCTGGAATTCCCAAAATTCGTGGAATTCCCAGCTCGGGGAAGGTGGGAATGGGGAGGAGTTCCTGAAATTTCCAGAATTCCCAGATTGGGAAAAGCAGGATTGGGATGGAATTCCCAGAATTCCCAAAACTCACAGAATTCCTGTCTTGGGAGAAGTGGGAATGGGGCAGAATTCCTGGAATTCCCAGTTTGGGAAAAGCAGGATTGGAATGGAATTCCCCAAAATTCCTGGAATTCCAGCTGAAGGACAGTGGGAACAGGGTGGAATTCCCGGAATTTCAGGAATTCCCAGCTCGGGAAGAGTGTGTGTGGGGCAGAATTCCCATTCCCGGCGTTTCCTGACCCCGTTCCCAGCCCTGATCCCAATCCCGGTTTCTCAGAATTCCCAATCCCGGTTTCCCAATCCCGGTTTCCTGGCCCCAGTCAATCCCAGTTTGCCAATCCCCATTTTCTGCTTCCATTCCTGGTTTCCCAATCCTGGTTTCCCAAGATTCCCATTCCCGGTTTCCCATTCCCTAAATTCCCATTCCCAAAATTCCCATTCCCAAAATTCCCATTCTTGGTTTCCCATTCCCAGTTTCCCATTCCCAAAATTCCCATTCCCGGTTTCCCATTCCCTAAATTCCCATTCCCAAAATTCCCATTCCCAAAATTCCCATTCCTGGTTTCCCATTCCCAGTTTCCCATTCCCAAAATTCCCATTCCCAAAATTCCCATTCCTGGTTTCCCATTCCCAGTTTCCCATTCCCAAAATTCCCATTCCCAGTTTTCCATTCCAAGTTTCCCATTCCCAAAATTCCCATTCCCAAAATTCCCATTCCTGGTTTCCCATTCCCGGTTTCCCGTTCCCGTTATTCCCGGGGTTTTTCCCGCTCCCATTCCCGTTATTCCCGGTGTGTTCCCTTGAACCCATTCATTCCACTGCCTGCCTGGTGTTCGTTCCTCTTATTCCCAGTGTTGTTCATTCCCGGTGTTGTTCCTGTTGTTGTTGTTCATTCCCGGTGTTCACTCCCATTGTTGTTCATCATTCCCGGTGTTCATTCATTCCCGGTGTTCATTCATTCCTGTTGTTGTTCATTCCCGGTGTTCGTTCATTCCCGGTGTTCATTCATTCCCGTTGTTGTTCATTCCGGGTGTTCACTCCCATTGTTGTTGTCCATTCCTGGTGTTCATTGATTCCTGTTGTTGTTCATTCCCGGTGTTTGTTCATTCCCGGTGTTTGTTCATTCCCGGTGTTTGTTCATTCCCGGTGTTCGTTCATTCCTCTTGTTGTCCATTCCCGGTGTTCATTCATTCCTGTTGTTGTTCATTCCCGGTGTTCGTTCATTCCCGGTGTTCGTTCATTCCTGTTGTTGTTCATTCCGGTGTTCACTCCCATTGTTGTTCATCATTCCTGTTGTTGTTCATTCCCGGTGTTCGTTCATTCCCGGTGTTCGTTCATTCCTGTTGTTGTTCATTCCGGGTGTTCACTCCCATTGCTGTTCATCATTCCTGGTGTTCATTCATTCCCGGTGTTTATTCATTCCTGTTCATCATTCCCGGTGTTCGTTCATTCCAGGTGTTCGTTCATTCCTGTTGTTGTTCATTCCGGGTGTTCACTCCCATTGTTGTTCATCATTCCTGTTGTTGTTGATTTCCTGGTGTTTATTCATCCTCCCTTGTTTATTCCCGTTGTTGTTGATCATTCATTCCCGTTGTTGTTGATCATTTCCAGCGTTGCTGTTCCTTCATTCCGCTGTTGTTCATTCCTGGTGCCTGTTCCTTCCGTTGTTGTTGATTTCGCCTGGTGTTCATTCCGGTGTTGTTCATTGTTCAGTGTTTGTTCCCGTCAGTCCCATTGTTCATTCCTGGTGTCATTCCTGGTGTTGTTGATGCATTCCCCGTTGTTTTTTAATTCCATTGTTATTTCCATTCCCGTTGTTGTTATTCCCATTCCCGCTGTTCATTCCCGCTGTTGTCATTCCCCATTCCGGTGTTGTTGTTTCATTCCCGCTGTTGTTCATTCCCCATTCCTTGTTGTTCATTCCCCATTCCGCTGTTGTTATTCCCATTCTTTGCTGTTGTTATTTCCATTCCCGTTGTTGCTCATTCCCATTCCCGCTGTTCTTGTTCATTCCGTTGTTATTCCCATTCCCGCTATGTTATTCATTCCGCTGTTATTCATTCCATTCCGCTGTTGTTTATTCCGGCTGTTGTTATTCCCATTCCTGCTGTTGTTATTTCCATTCCGTTGTTGTTCATTCCCATTCTGGCTGTTGTTCATTCCCATTCCGGCTGTTGTTGTTCATTCCCATTCCCGCTGTTGTTCATTCCCATTCCCGCTGTTGTTCATTCCCATTCCGGCTGTTGTTGTTCATTCCCATTCCCGCTGTTGTTCATTCCCGTTGTTGTTCATTCCCATTCCCGCTGTTGTTGTTCATTCCCATTCCGCTGTTTTCATTCCCATTCCAGTTGTTGTTCATTCCCATTCCCGTTGTTGTTGTTCATTCCGTTTTTGTTCATTCCCATTCAGCTGTTGTTCATTCCCATTCCCGCTGTTGTTCATTCCCGTTGTTGTTCATTCCCATTCCCGCTGTTGTTTATTCCCATTCCCGCTGTTGTTGTTCATTCCGTTGTTGTTCATTCCATTCCGGCCGTTGTTGTTCATTCCCATTCCGCTGTTGTTGTTCATTCCCATTCCGTTGTTGTTCATTCCATTCCCGCTGTTTTTGTTCATTCCCGTTGTTGTTTATTCCCATTCCCGCTGTTGTTGTTCATTCCATTCCCCGTTGTTGTTCATTCTCATTCCGGCTGTTGTTTTATTCCCATTCCCTTGTTGTTCATTCTCATTCCCTGTTGTTTATTCCCATTCCGTTGTTGTTCATTCTCATTCGCTGTTGTTTATTCCCATTCAGTTGTTGTTCATTCCCATTCCCGCTGTTGTTGTTCATTCCATTCCTCCTGTTGTTCATTCCGTTGTTGTTCATTCCCATTCCACTGTTGTTGTTCATTCCATTCCCGCTTGTTTTGTTCATTCCCGTTGTTGTTCATTCCCATTCCGCTGTTGTTTTATTCCCATTCCGCTTGTTTTTATTCCCTGTATTTGTTCATTCATTCCATTTTGCTTTTGTTCATTCCCATTCCCGCTGTTGTTTTATTCCGCTGTTGTTGTTCATTCCATTCGCCTTTTGTTCATTCCCATTTTCGTTGTTCATTCCCATTCCGCTGTTGTTGTTCATTCCCGTTAGTTGTTCATTCCATTCCACTGTTGTTGTTCATTTCCGTTGTTGTTCATTCCTTTCGGCTGTTGTTTATTCGGCTGTTGTTGTTCATTCCCATTCCGGCTGTTGTTGTTCATTCCATTCCTGCTGTTGTTCATTCCCATTCCGTTGTTGTTCATTCCCATTCCCCGCTGTTGTTGTTCATTCCCATTCCGGCATTTGTTCATTCCCGTTCGCTGTTGTTTATTCTCGCTGTTGTTGTTCATTTCCTGTTCGGCTGTCGCCGTTTTCAGGTCGGGCTGAACGAGCACCTGGACACCATCGACTCCCTGCCTGGACAATCTGCAGGCACAACTCATTACCCGCTTCCCAGCATGGACAGCGCCCCGCTTCGACGCGAGCGTCGAAAATTCCCAAAAATTCCCACTGGGAACTCCTCCCCAAAAATTCCCAAAATTCCCCAAAAATACCCAAAATCCCAGTGCCCACTGGCAATTCGGCCGTTCCCAGTGGGAATTCGGGATAAACCCGTCCCTTTCACGTGAGAACTCCCAAAATTCCCAAAAATTCCCACTGGGAACTGGGTCCCAAAATCCCCAAAATCCCCCAGTGCCCACTGGCAATTCCCAGCCATTCCAGTGGGAATTCCCAGGATAAACCAGTCCCTGCTTTCGACGTGAGCTCCCAAAATTCCCAAAAATTCCCACTGGGAACTGGGTCCCAAAAATCCCAAAAATCCCCAAAATCCCCAGTGCCCACTGGCAATTCCCAACCATTCGGTGGGGAATTCCCAGGATAAACCAGTCCCTGCTTGGCGTGAGCATTCCCAGAAATTCACGGAATTCCCAAAAATTCCCAAAATTCCCCAAAAGTCCCCAAAATCCCCAACGCCCACTGGCAATTCCCAGCCCATTCCCAGTGGGAATTCCCAGGATAAACCCGTCCCTGCTCGACGTGAGCGCTCCCAAAAATTCCCAAAAATTCCCACTGGGAACTGGGTCCCAAAATCCCAAAAATCCCCCAAATCCCCAGTGCCCACTGGCAATTCCCAGCCCATTCCCGGTGGGAATTCCCAGGGTAAACCAGTCCCTGCTCGACGTGAGCATTCCCAGAAATTCAAGAATTCCAAAAATTCCCACTGGGAACTCCTCCCAAAATCCCCAAAATCCCCAGTGCCCACTGGCAATTCCGCCAGGTTCCCAGGGGAATTCCCAGGATAAACCAGTCCTGCTTGAGCGTGAGCATTCCCAGAAATTCACGAATTCCCAAAAAATTCCCAAAATTCCCAAAAGTCCCCAAAATCCCCAAAAGCCCACTGGCAATTCCCAGCCATTCCCAGTGGGAATTCCCAGGATAAAACATCGCGCTTTGGAGTGGCTCCCAGAGTTCCCAAAAATCCCTCTGGGAACTGGGTCCCCAAAATCCCAAAAATCCCCCAAATCCCCAACGCCCACTGGCAATTCCAGCCCATTCCCAGTGGGGCAAACCCGCAAAAACCCGCCCCTGCGGGCTGGCTCGTGCGCGGCTCCCAAAAAATTCCCAAAAATTCCACTGGGAACTGGGTCCCAAATCCCAAAAACCCCCAAATCCCCAGTGCCCACTGGCAATTCCCAGCCCATTCCCGGTGGGAATTCCCAGGATAAACCAGTCCCTGCTCGACGTGAGCATTCCCAGAAATTCACGGAATTCCCAAAAATTCCCACTGGGAACTCCTCCCAAAATCCCCAAAATCCCCAGTGCCCACTGGCAATTCCCGGCCCGTTCCCAGTGGGAATTCCCAGGATAAATCAGTTCCTGCTCGACGTGTGCATTCCCCAAAATTCCCAAAATTCCCACTGGGAACTCCTCCCAAAATCCCAAAAATCCCCAAAATCCCCAATGCCCACTGGGAATTCCCAGGATCCCAGCCTGTTCCCAGTGGGAATTCCCGGGATAAATGTGTCCCTGCTCGATGTGAGCGTGACCACTGAAATTCCCAAAAACCCCAAAATTCCCAGAAAAAAAAAACCCCAGAATTCCCAAAAATTCCAACTGGGATCTTCAAAATCCCCAATTCCCAGTGGGAATTCCCAGGATCCCAGCCCGTTCCCAGTCAGGAAATTCCCAGGATAAATCCGTCCCTGCTCGATATGAGAATTCCCAGAAACCCCAAAATTCCCTAAATTCCCAAAAATTCCAACCGAGAATTCCCCAGAATCCCCAATGCCCGTAATCCCCAATTCCCAGTGGGAATTCCCAGGATCCCAGCCCCGTTCCCGGTCTGGGGGTGGGGTTTTCCCGGGAATTCCCAGTCCGGGGATGGGATTGTCCCAAGAATTCCCGGTCTGGGGATGGGATTTTTCCAGGAATTCCCATTCTCGGGACAGGTTTTTCCCAGGAATTCCCATTCCGGGGCAGGGATTTCCCGGGAATTCCGGCGTTCCCGGTTTTCATTCCCGCTTTTCCCGGCAGCTCTTCAGCCCCTCGGTGGCGGTGCCGGACGTGACCCTGCCGGACCTGGACAGCAGCCTGGCCAGCGTGAGCCCCAAAATCGCCAGAATTCCCTAGGATCGTAGGAATTCTCAGGAATCGCCAAATTCTCAGGAATTCTGGGAATTCTCAGTCACCACCACCCCCTCCGAAAAGGGCAAATCCCAAATTTTCCAGCCCCTGGGATTCCCATTTCAGCCCCCACAGTGGGGGCTGGGGGGATTCCCAGGAAATTTCCCAGAATTCCCAGGGAAAATCTTGGGATTGGGATTGGGATCGGGGCTGGGATTGGGATTGGGATCAGGGCTGGGATTGGGATCAGGGGCTGGGATTTAGCGATCTCATTCATTCCTGTTGTTGTTCATTCCTCGTTGTTTCATTCTCGTGTTCATTCATTCCTGCGCTCATTCCGTGTCTACCTCATTGTTGTGTCCATTCCTGGTGTCTATTGATCTGTTGTTGTTCATTCTCGTTTGTTCATTCTGCTTGTTCATTCTCGTGTTTGTCTATTCCCGTGTTCGCTTCATTCCTGCTATAATCCACCTCGTGTCTATTCATTCCTGTTGTTGTTCATTCCCGGTGTTCGCTTCATCTCCCGGGTGTTCGCTCATCCTGTTGTTGTTCATCCGGGTGTTCAATTCATTGTTGTTCATCATTCCTGCTGTTGTTCATTCCCGGTGTTGCTCATTCCCGCTCGCTCATTCCTGTTGTTGTTCATTCCGGTGTTCACTCCCATTGCGTCTATCATTCCGGTAGGTCTATTCATTCCCGTGTTTATTCATTCCGTTCATCATTCCCTGCAATTGCTCATTCCAAAATGCTCATTCCTGTTAGTTGTTCATTCCGGTGTTCACTCCCATTGTTGTTCATCATTCCTGTTGTTGTTCGCCCTGGTGTTCATTCATCACTCCCGCTGTTATTCCCGCTGATCATTCATTCCTCGCGGTTGTTGATCATTTCCAGCGCTGTTGTTCCTTCATTCCCGCTGTTGTTCATTCCCTGGTGCCTGTTCCTTCCCGCTGTTGTTCGTCTCGGTGTTCATTCCCGTGTTGTTCATTGTCTCCCGTGTTTGTTCCTCGCCAGTCCCATTGTTCATTCCTGTGTCATTCCGGTGTTGATTCAGCCCTGTTGTTTTTAATTCCCGCTGTTACTTCCATTCCCGTTGTTGTTATTCCCATTCCCGCTGTTCATTCCCGCTGTTGTCATTCCCATTCCCGGTGTTGTTGTTCATTCCTCGTTGTTCATTCCCATTCCTGGTGTTGTTCATTCCCATTCCCGCTTGCTGTTATTCCCATTCTGTTGTTGTTATTTCCATTCTCGCTGTTGCTCATTCCCATTCCCGGCTGTTCTTGTTCATTCCTCGCTGTTGTCTCTATTCCGCTAAGTTGTTCATTCCCGCTTGTTGTTCATTCCTATATTCCGCTGTTGTTTATTCCGCTGTTGTTATTCCTGTATTCCTGCTGTTGTTATTTCCATTCCCGTTGTTGTTCATTCCTATTCTGGTTGTTGTTCATTCCTATTCGCTGTTGTTGTTCATTCATTCCCGCTGTTGTTCGGTCTCTCATTCTGGCTATTGTTCATTCCCATTCCGCTGTTGTTGTTCATTCATTCCCGCTGTTGTTCATTCCCGCTGTTGTTCATTCCCATTCCCCGCTGTTGTTGCCCATTCCTCATTCCCGCTGTTTTTCATTCCTCATTCCCCGCTTGTTGTTCATTCCTATCTGTTGTTGCTCACCTGTTGTTCACATTCCCATTCCAGCTGTTGTTCATTCCCATTCCCGGCCAGGTTGTCGGCCCCGCTTGTTGTTCATTCCTATCTGCCAAGTTGTTTATTCCCATTCCCGCTTGTTAAGTTGTTCATTCCCGCTTGTTGTTCATTCCCATTCCGCCGCGTTGTTCATTCCTATTCTCAGCTGTTGTTGTTCATTCCTATTCCGCTGTTGTTCATTCCCATTCCCGCTAAGTTGTTGTTCATTCCGCGGTTAAGCTTATTCCCATTCCCGCTGTTGTTGTTCATTCCCATTCCTTGTTGTTCATTCTCCACTGCTGTTGTTTATTCCTATTCCCGCTTGTTGTTCATTCTCATTCGCTGTTGTTTATTCCCATTCCCGCTGTTGTTCTCATTCCGCTGTTGTTTATTCCTATTCCCGCTTAAGTTGTTCATTCCCATTCCCGCTAAGTTGTTGTTCATTCCCATTCTCGCTGTTGTTCATTCCCGCTGTTGTTCATTCTATTCCCCGCTGTTGTTGTTCATTCCCATTCCCGCTGTTGTTGTTCATTCCCCGTTGTTGTTCATTCCCATTCCCGCTGTTGTTTATTCCCATTCCGCTGTTGTTTATTCCGCCGTTGTTGTTCATCTATTCGCTGTTGTTCTATTCCCATTCCGCTGTTGTTTTATTCTGCTGTTGTTGTTCATTCCTATTCCGCTTTTTGTTCATTCCTATTTCCGGGCTTAAGTTGTTCATTCCTATTCCCCGCTTAAGCGTTGTTCATTCTCGTTGTTGTTCATTCCCATTCCCACTGTTGTTGTTCATTCCTCGCTTGTTGTTCATTCCTGCTCCGCTGTTGTTTATTCCGCTGTTGTTACTCATTCCCATTCCGCTGTTGTTAAACAGTTCCTATTCCGCTGTTGTTCATTCCCATTCCCTGCTGTTGTTCATTCCTATCTCCCGCTGTTGTTGTTCATTCCCATTCGCTGTTGTTCATTCCGCTCCGCTGTTGTTTATTCCATTAAGTTGTTGTCTATTCCTGTTCGCTGTCGCCGCTCCCAGGTCGGAGCTGAACGGAAACACCTGGACACCATCACTCCAGCCTGACACCCGTAGGCGCTGCTCAGCACCCACGGCTCAGCATGGACAGCGCTTCTGCTCTACACACGCCCACCAAAATTCTAATCAACCTCCCAAAATTCCCAAAATTCCCCAAAATACCCAAAATCCCTCTAGGTGCCACTGGCAATTCTCGCCCGTCTCAGTGGAATTCTTAGATAAACCTGGCCCCTGCTCTAGGGGACGTAGAACTCCCAAAATTCTTAAAAATTCCCACTGGGAACTGGGTCCCAACCCCAAAATCCCCCAGTGCCCACTGGCACTCAAGCCCATTCCCAGTGGGAATTCCCAGGATAAACCAGTCCTCCTACTGACGTGAGTCTCAAAATTCCCAAAATTCCCATCAAACCAAATCCCAAAATCCTAAAACTCTAAAATCCCCAGTGCCCACTGGCAATCTCTGTGCCCATTCCCGTGGGAATTCTAGGATAAACCAGTCCTGCTTGACGGAGCATTCCTAGAAATTCAATGGAATTCCCAAAATTCAAAATTCCCAAAAGTCCCCAAAATCCTAACGCCCCACTGGCAATTCCCAGCCCATTCCCAGTGGGAATTCCAGGATAAACCCGCCCCTGCTCGACGTGAGCCCTAAAAATTCAAAAATTCCCACTGGGAACTGGGTCCCAAAAATCCCAAAATCCTCTAAATCCCCAGTGCCCACTGGCAATTCTACAGCCCATTCGTGGGAATTCTGTGGGTACAGTCCCTGCTCGATTGAGCATTCCCAGAAATTCACGAATTCCCAAAAATTCCCACTGGGAACCTCCCAAAATCCCCAAAATCCTAGTCACTGGCACCTCCCCGCCTGCTCCCAGTGGGAATTCCCCAGGATAAACCAGTCCCTGCTTGATCGGAGTATCTCCCCAGAAATTCACGGAATTTAAAACCCCACCCCCAAAGTCCCCAAATCCCCAACGCCTCCTCGGCAATTCCTAGCCCATTCCCAGTGGAATTCCCAGGATAACCTGCCCTGCTCGGGACGCGGAGGCCCCCAAAATTCCCAAAATTCCTCTGGGAACTGGGTCCCAAAATCCCAAAACTTCAAATCCCCTTAAATGCCCACTGAGAATTCCTGTCGGCTCCCAGTGGGAATCTCTGTGATAAACCCGCCCTTGCTCGACGTGAGCTTCCCAAAATTCCCAAAAATTTACCTGGGAACTGGGTCCCAAAATCCCAAAATCCCCCAAATCCCCAGTGCCCACTGGTACTCTCTAGCCCATTCCCCGTGGGAATTTGGTGATAAACCAGTCCTGCTCGACGTGAGCATTCCCAGAAATTCACGGAATTCCCAAAAATTCCCACTGGGAACTCCTCCCAAAATCCCTGTACCCCAGTGCCCACTGGGTACCTCAAGTCTGCTCCCAGTGGGAATTCCAGGATAAATCTGTGCCCTGCCTCGACGGTGCATTCCCCAAAAATTCCCAAAATTCCCACTGGGAACTCCTCCCAAAATCCCAAAAATCCCCAAAATCCCCAATGCCCACTGGGAATTCCCAGGATCCCAGCTCTGTTCCCAGTGGGAATTCCTCGATAAATGTCCCTGCTCGATGTGAGCGTGACCACTGAAATTCCCAAAACCCCAAAATTCCCAGAAAAACCCCAGAATTCCCAAAATCTAACTGGGATCTTCCAAAATCCCCAATTCCCAGTGGGAATTCCCAGGATCCCAGCCCGCTCCCAGTCAGAAATTCTAGATAAACTGGGCCCCTGCTCGATATGAGAATTCCCAGAAACCCCAAAATTTCTAAATTCCCAAAAATTCCAACCTAGAATTCTCCTAGAATCAATGCCCGTGAATCCCACTCCCAGTGGGAATTCCTAGGATCCCAGCCCCGCTCCCGTCTGGGGGTGGGGCCGAATTCCCGTCCGGGGATGGGATGGTCTCAAGAATTCTCGGTTTGGGATGGGATGCCCAGGAATTCCCATTCTCAAATACAAGCTCCTAGGAATTCTATTCCGGCATTTCGGGAATTCGCCTGCTCATTCTTCCGGCTCTTCAGCTCCCTCGGGTGGCTGCATGGACGTGACCCTGCCGACCTGGACAGCAGCCTGGCCAGCGTGGACCCCAAAAATCCTTGGGAATTCCTCGAACTTGGGAATTCCTCGGGAATCCTTGGGAATCTCAGGACTCCTGGGAATTCTCAACACCACCCCCCTCCTAGGTGCTGGGCAACTCTGAATTTTCCAGCCCCTGGGATCTTCTACTTCAGCCCCCCCAGTGGGGCGGGGGATTCCCAGGAAATTTCCCAGGAATTCTGTGGGAAAATCTTGGGATTGGGATTTGGGATCGGGCTAATGGATGGGATCAGGGCTGGATTGGGATCAGGGCTGGGATTGCACTGGGGCTGGGATTGGGACTAGGCTGGGATTGGGATTGGGGATCAGGGCTGATTGGGACTGTGGTCAGGCTGGATTGGGATCGGGTTGGGATTGGGATTGGGGCTGGATTGGGATCAGGGGCTGGGATTGGGGTTGCACTGTGGGCTGGGACTGGGATTGGGATCAGGCTGGGATGGGACTAGCCATTAGGTCACGGGGCTGGAATTGAGTTGGACTGTGGCTGGGACTGTGGGATTGGGGCTGGATTGGGACTGGATTGCACGGGGCTGGGATTGGATTGGGACTGTGGCCAGGATTGGGACGTGGCTGGTGTTGGATCGCTGGATTGGGATTGGGATTGACTAGGATCAGGCCAGAATACCTGGGCTGGATTGGGATCAGGCTGGGATCAGCACAGGCTGGGATTGGGATCGATTGGGATCAAACTGAATTGGATTGGGTTCAGGGCTGGGATTGGGATTGGGATCAAAGCTGGGATTGGGATTGGGGCTGGGATTGGGATCGGGGCTTGGATTAGATCGGGCTGGATTGGGATCAGGGCTGATTGGGGATTGATCGGATCAGGGCCAGGGTGCGGATCAGGGCTGGAATTGGACTAGGCTGGGATTGGGACTGGGCTGTGATTGGGATTGGGGCTGGGATTGGGATTGGGGCTGGATTGGGGATTGATGAGGACTGGACAGCCTGTGGCTGACGGGATTGGGATTGGGATTGGGATCAAAACTGGAATTGGGTTTGCATCAGGGCTACTTGGATGGACTAGCTAGGATTGGGATTGGGATTTGGGATTAGCTGGGATTGTGACTGCCGGGATTGGGATCGGGCTGGGATTGGGACACAGGGGCTGGGATTGGGATCAGAACCGATCGCTCTCGCTGTCCCCTCGGATGGCAGCACACCAGCCCATTCCCGGATTTTCCTCCCGGATCATTTCTGGGAACGCTTGGGATGAGCAGGGGCTGAGCTTGGGATCCTTTCAAACCCAAAACTCGGAATGGCTGTTAATTTGACTGCAGATCCAGGATCTCCTCTCGAACTGTATAGCAGAAACCGACGGAGACGAGTCCGCCGGTGACCTCGCATCCACGTAATTGGGGAATTTAGTTTTGGGATATTTGGGGGTATTGGGAATGTAATTTGTATCCTAATAAATTGGATTTTTTATATCAAATGGGGACTCCTGTATCCCAACAGAATTTGGGGGTATTTAGAATGGGGCACTCTGGGGATTTTTTGGGGGTTTGGGGATTTTAAATGGGGG
Organism: Camarhynchus parvulus; assembly: GCF_901933205.1. Classification (NCBI taxonomy): domain Eukaryota; kingdom Metazoa; phylum Chordata; class Aves; order Passeriformes; family Thraupidae; genus Camarhynchus; species Camarhynchus parvulus. The sequence goes on from NW_022147770.1 coordinate 38,318, forward strand.
ACTTATCCCAATGGAATTTTGGGATTTTAGGGATTAAAATAAGACTTGGCTCCCAAATGGGAATTTTGGGACTTTTGGGATATTTGGGAATGGGGGCCTAGCTTCCCAATGGGAATTTTGGGATTTTGGGATATTTGGAATGGGGCCCAGGCTTCCCAATGGGAATTTTGGGATTTTTGGATATTTGGGAATGGGGACCCGCATCCCAAAAAGGAAATTTGGGATATTTCTCCATCCCAAAATACCTCCTCGCTCCTGGTGGATTTTCTCCTGCCCCCCAATCCCAACTCCCATTCCAAATCCCCACAATCCCCATCCCACATTCCCAATACCCCCATTTCCAATCCCAAATTCCCATTTCCCAGGGAAGCAGCTGCTGCCCTCACAGTGCAATTCGACCCCAATCCCACATTCCCAATCCCATCATCCCATTCTTCCCAATCCCACATTCCCAAATTCCCAATCCCATTTTTTCCTCCGAATCCCACACATCTCCCAAATTCCATTGTTCCAGGAAGCAGCTGGTTCTCTGCACAGTGGATTATCCCAATCCCACATTCCCAATCCCAAATTCCCAGTCCCATAATCCCAATTCCCAATCCATAACCAATTCCCAATCCCAATTCCCATTTTGTTCCAGGGAAGGACTAGGTGCCCTCGTTGTTCAAACGCTGTTCCTGGTGGATTATCCCGAATTCCCAATCCCCCAATCCCAAATTCCCAATCCCACATTCCCCAAATTCCCATTTTCAGGGGAAGCTTAGCTCGGTCGTACACAGTCCAGCTGCTGTTCCTGATTGGATTATCCCAAATTCCCAATCCCATAATCCCGAATTCCCAATCCCCCAATCCCAAATTCCCAACCTACATTCCCAAATTCCCGTTTTGTTCAGGAAGCTTAGCTCGTGCCCTGCACAATCCAGCCCCTGTTCCTGGTGGATTATCCGAATCCCACATTCCCAAATTCCCAATCCCATTTGTATCCCAATCCCACATTCCCAAGTTCCCATTTTCAGGGGAAGCAGCACGCGTTCCCTGCAGGTCCAGCCCCTGCTCCTGGTGGATTATCCCAAATTCCCAATCCCATAATCGCATTCCCAATCCCCCAATCCCAATCCCCAATCCCAAATTCCCAATCCCACATTCCCAAATTCCCGTTTGTTCCAGGGAAGCAGCTCGTGCCCTGCCACGGTCCAGCCCTTGTTCCTCGTGGATTATCCGAATCCCACATTCCCAAACTTCCAATCCAAAATTCCCAATCCCACAATCCCGAATTCCCAATGCCCCAATCCCAAATTCCCAATCCCACATTCCCAAATTCCGTTTTTGTTTCAGGGAAGCAGCACCGTCGCCCTGCACGGTCCAGCCGCTGTTCTGGTGGATTATCCCAAATTCCCAAATTCCCTTTTCCCAGGGAAGAGCTTGATGCCCTGCACCGTTGTGATCCCAATCCCATTTATCCCAATCCCAAATTCCCAATCCATTTATCCCAAATTCCCAAAATTCCCTTTTTGTTTCCAGGGAAGCTTACTTCGTTCCTGCACGGTCAACACGCTGTTCCTGGTGGATTATCCCAAATTCCCAATCCCAAATTCCCAATCCCAAATTCCCAATCCCACATTCCCAAATTCCCATTTGTTCGAAGCAGCTTGTCGTGCCCTGCATGGTCAAGCCCCTGTTCCTGGTGGATTATCCCAAATTCCCAAATTCCCATTCCCAATCCCAAATTCCCATTTTGTTCCAGGGAAGCAGCTTCGTGCCGCTCGCGGTCCAGCCCCCGTTCCTGGTGGATTATCCCAAATTCCCAATCCCATAATCGAATTCCCCAATCCCCAATCCCAATCCCCCAATCCCAAATTCCCAATCCCACATTCCCAAATTCACATTTTGTTCAGGGGAAGCAGCTTCGTGCCCTGCAGTCCAGCCCCGTTCCTGGTGGATATCCCACATTCCCAAATTCCATTTCCGGGGAAGCAGCTTCGTACCCTGACCAAAGTTCATGATCCCAATCCCATTTATCCCAATCCCAAATTCCCAATCCCAAATTCCCAATCCCACATTCCCAAATTCCTGTTTTGTTCAGGAAGCAGCTTGTGCCCCTGCATGGTCAACCGGTGTTCCTGGTGGATTATCCCAAATTCCCAAATTCCAAACCCCAAATTCCCATTCCCAATCCCAAATTCCCATTGTTCCAGGGAAGCAGCTCGTTCCCTGCACAATCCAGCCCCTGTTGCTGGTGGATTATCCGAATCCCACATTCCCAAATTCCCAATCCCAAATTCCCAATCCCACATTCCCAAATTCCCACTTTGTTCCCAGGGAAGCTAGCTTCGTTCCTGCGGTCCAGCCCTGCCCTGGTGGATTACCCAAAACCCACCCATACCCCATTCCCAATCCCCCCAATCCCAATCCCCAATCCCAAATTCCCAATCCCACATTCCCAAATTCTGTTTTGTTCAGGAAGCAGCCTCGTGCCCTGCACGTCCAGCCCCGTTCCTGGTGGATTATCCAATCCACATTCCCAAATTCCCCAATCCCACATTCCCAAATTCCCTTGTTCAGGGAAGCAGCTCTGCCGCACGGGTGGATAGCGTGGACGTGGATCCGGGATCGCCCATTTTTACGGTACGGATACCAAAACGAATACGTAGCCACTGCTGCCACCAACCTCCTAAACGGACGGGGCGGGACAGGATCCCGAAAAACAAAAGGGATCCCAAAACAAACGGGATCCAACAAAACAAAAGGGGGACCCGAACCCCTTCAGACGGAGCAACGCGCCGACGGAAATGAGACCAGAATCTGAGCATTGGAGCTCGGGAAACCGGAGGATCCTGGAGCACCGCGGGGAATCCTGGAGGAACCCAGAGGGTCCCAGGGAATCCTGAGAGTTCCAGAAATCCCAAAAGATCCTGGAGGATCCCAGGGAGTCCTGGAGACCCGGGAATCTTGGAGATGTAATCACCGGGAAATCCCGGAGGATCGTGAGAATTCCGGGGGATCCTGGAGCATCCTGGAGAATTCAGAAATCCTGGAGGATCCGGAGGATCCTGAAGGATCCAGATCACCAGGGAATGCTGGAGATGAGAAAGAAACCAAATCCCGACACCCAGGGAATAGGAGCCCAAATCATCTTGGGAAATCGCAGAGAGAATCCCAGAAAATGGTGGAGCATCCCAGGGGATCCCAGGGGATCCCAGAAAATCCTGAACATCCGGGAGGATCCCAGGGATCTGGAGAGCCGGACGGAGCCGGGATCCGGGGGGAGCTGAACCAGGATCCCCAAATCCCAGAATATCCGGAAAAAATGGTTCGAAAATGCACGGGTCCTGAAATACTCCAAAATGCAGCAGATCCCAAAATCCCAGGGAAACCTGGAAATAGCCCTAGGACCCCAAAAATCCAGCAGGTCCCAAAATCCTGTGGGCTCTTGAAATCCTGAGGAAACCTGGAATGCCCCAGGATCCCAAAATCCTGTGGGACCCAAAATTCCACGGACCCCAAAATCCCAGGAAGCGGAATGCCCCAGGACCCCCAAGCTCCACAGGATCCCAAAAATCCGGGGAAATCTGGAAATAGCCTCAGGACCCCCAAAAATCCAGTGGATCCCAAAATCCTGTGGGATCTTGAGATCCTGGGGAAACCTAAAACGCCCCAGGACCCCAAAAATCCAGTGGATCCCAAAATTCCATGGGATCTCGAAATCCTGGGGAAACCTGGAATGCCCCAGGAACCCAAAATCCAGCAGATCCCAAAATCCTGGAAATTGCACCCGACCCCAGAACCTGGCAGTGCCCAAATCCCACAGGACCCTAAAATCCAATGGGATCCCACAGAACCCCAAAATCCCACAGGATCCCAAAACCTGGCAGTGCCCAAGATTCCCAAAACCGGGGAGTCCCAAAATCAGTGGGATCCCAAATCCAGTGCCCCAAAACTTGGCAGCTCAGATCCCCACAGGATCCTAAAAATTCATTGGGACCCCAAAATCCAGTGGGACCCCAAAATCCAGTGGGACCCCAAAATCAAGTGGTGCCCCAGATCCCACAGGACCCTAAAAATTCAATGAGATCCCAAAATCCCCCAGGACCCCAAAATCTGGCAGTGCCCAAATCCCACAGGACCCTAAAATCCAATGGGATCCCACAGGACCCCAAAATCCCCCAGGACCCCAAAATCTGGCAGTGCCCAAATCCCACAGGACCCTAAAATCCAATGGGATCCCACAGGACCCCAAAATCTGGCAGTGCCCAAATCCCACGGGATCCCCAAAGCTGTGGAGACCCCAAAATCCCCAGGACCCCAAAATCTGGCAGTGCCCAAATCCCACAGGACCCTAAAATTCAATGGGATCCCACAGGACCCCAAAACCTGGCAGTGCCCAAATCCCACAGGACCCTAAAATTCAATGGGATCCCACAGGACCCCAAAATCCCACAGGACCCCAAAATCTGGCAGTGCCCAAATCCCACAGGACCTAAAATCCAAATGGGATCCCACAGAACCCCAAAAATCCCACAGGACCCCAAAACCAGAAAAGCCACGAGATTCCCAAAACCGGGGAGTCCCAAAATCCAGTGGGATCCCGAAATCCAGTGCCCCAAAACTTTGGAGCTTCAGATCCCACAGGATCCTAAGATCCATTGGGACCCCAAATTCAGGGGACCCCAAAATCAGGTGGGGCCCCAAATCACAGGACCCTAAAAACCCCAAAATCCCCCAGGACCCCACAATCTGGCAGTAGTCCCACAGGACCTAAAATGGCGGGTCAATGGACCACAGGACCCCAAAATCCCCAAGACCCCAAAATCTGGCAGGCAAACCCTACACAGGACCACCAAGGGAACCCAAGCCAGAGGACCCCAAATCTGGCAGTGCCCAAATCCCAGGGGATCCCCAAAGCTGTGGAGACCCCAAAATCCCACAGGACCCCCAAAACCTGGCAGTGCCCAAATCCCACAGGACCCTAAGGTCCAATGGGATCCCACAGGATCCCAAAATCTGGCAGTGCTCAAATCCCACAGGACCCTAAAACCCAATGGGATCCCACAGGACCCCAAAATCACAGGGACCCCAAAACCTGGCAGTGCCCAAATCCCACAGGACCCTTAAAATCCAATGGGGATCCCACAGGACCCCAACCCCCGGCTCCACAAGGCCCCAATTCCGACTTCTCCAGTTCCTGCTCTGGGCATTCCCGGTTTTCTCCGCTGGAATTTTGGAAATCCACCGAATTCCGGAAATCCCGCTGGAATTCTGGTGGATCCTATTGGAATTCAGGGGGGACCCAATGGAATTTTGGGGGGACCCTGTTGGAATTTTGGGGGGTCCCACTGTAGATCCAGGGGATGCTGCTGGAATTTTGAGGGATCTCGCGAATTTTGGGGATCCATGCGAATTTGGGGATCCTGTTGGAATTCTGGGGATCCCATTTGGAATTTGGGAAATCTGCTGGAACTTTGAGGGGATGCTGTTGGAATTCCAGGGGATCCTGCTGGAATTTTGGGGAATTCCGCTGAAATTCTGGATCCCATTTTTTGTTGTCCCTGGATTTTCTGGCACCAGCTCTGGGATTTTTTCCTGGACTTGGGACTGGGAGCAGCAGCCCGAACTGAACTTGGGAATTTTACACGAGAAGGACCCGGATCCCACACGGGATCGAGTCGGGATCCCACGTGGGAATGTAGGGGTTTTGCAGGATAGAGTCGGGATTTCATTGGGGAATGTGTTGGGATTCGTACGGGATGGAGTCGGGATTTCATGCTGGGAATGTGTCGGATTCGTCTTAGGGAACGGTCGGATTCCACGTGGAATCAAGTCAGGTTCCACATGGGAATGCCCAAATTCCATATGGGAGGGGCCTGAATTCCATACGGGAATGTCTGAATCCCATGTGGGATCCCATGTGGAAATTCCAGGATCCCGTGTGGGAATGCCAGGATCCCTATGGGAATGCCATGTGGGATCCCGTGTGGGGAATGCCAGGATCCCATGTGGGATCCCCTATGGGAATGTCAGATTCCATGTGGGAATGCCCGAGTCCCACATGGGAATACGGATCCCCTATGGGAATGTTGGAGATTCCATGTTGGGGTGCCGAATTCCCATGTGGGATCCTGTGTGGGAAATGCCAGGATCCCATGTTGGAATACGGATCCCCTATGGGAATGTTGAGATCCCATGTGGGAATGCCCGAATTCCATGTGGGATCCCATATATGGGAAATGTCAGGATTCCATACCGGGAATGCCAGGATCCCATGTGGGATCCCGTGTGGGGAACGCCAGGGATCCCAATGTGGGAATACCGGGGATCCCCTATGGGAATGTTGAGATCCCATGTGGGAATGCCCGGTTTCCATGTGGGATCCCCCATGGGAATGTCAGGATCCCATGTGGGAATGCCCAAATCCCACATGGGAGTGCCCGAATCCCATGTGGGGATCCCATATGGGAATGCCGAAGATTCCACATGGGAATTCAAGGATCCCCATGTGGAATGCCCAAATTCCACATGGGAATGCCCAAATTCCATGTGGGATCCCTCTATGGGAATGCCAGGATCCCATGTGGGAATACGGATCCCCTATGGGAATGTTGAGATCCCATGTGGAATGCCCGAATCCATATGGGATCCCGTGTGGAATGCCCAAATTCCCCATGGGAGGTGCCCGAATTCCATGTGGGATCCCCTATGGGAATGCCCAAATTCCATATGGAGTGCCCGAATCCCATGTGGGAATGTCAGGATTTCAGGTGGGAACATTGGGATCCTGTGTGGGGAATGGCAACCACATCCACGGGGAATGCTGGGATCCCGTGAGGGAATTCCTGGATCCCATGTGGGAATGTTTGGGATCCCGTATGGGAACGTTGGGATCCCGATGGGAGAATGCCGGGGTCCCTTACGGAAGTGTCTGAATTCCATATGGGAATGCCGGATCCCACATGGGAATGCCGGGATCCCACACGTGGGAATATGTTCGGATCCCGTACTGGAATGCTGAGATCCCATGGGAATGTCAGGATCCCATGTGGGAATGCCCGAATTCCATGTGTGGGATCCCCCTATGGGAGTGTCAGGATCCCATGTGGGAACGTTGGGATCCCCTGTGGGAATGTCCGAATCCCACGTGGGAATGCCAGGATCCCCTATGGGAATGTCCGAATCCCACGTGGGAATGCCAGGATCCCCTATAGGAATGTCCAATCCGTTGGAACGTCGGATCCCTTGTGGGAATGGTCAAATCCCACTGGGAACTGGGCCGGGATCCCGTGGGACGTCTTATTCGTTTCTCTCGATCTCTCTCTCGATAAAACCGCTGCTCAAGCCTCCATCCTCGACCTCGCCATGGGGAAATCTGGGGACACTTGAAATGGGATCTGGGTATGGGAATTGGGATCTGGGGTTGGGAGTTGGGATCTGGGCTGGGAATTGGGATCTGGGCTGGAAATCGGGATCTGGGGTTGGGAATTGGGATCTGGGCTGGGAATTGGGATCTGGGTTTGGGAGTTGGGATCTGAGCACAGGAATTGGGATCTAAGGGTGGATTGGGATCTGGGTATGGGAATTGGGATCTGGGCTGGGAATTGGGATCAGGGGTTGGGAGTTGGGATCTGGGCACAGGAATTGGGATCTGGGCTTGGAATTGGGATCTGGGGGTTGGGGAATTGGGATTGGGCTGGGAATTGGGACTGGGGTTGGGAGTTGGGATCTGGGTGGGATTGGGATCTGGGCTGGGAATTGGGACTGGGGGGTGAGTTGGGATCTGGGGCACAGGAATTGGGATCTGGGGGTTGGAGTTGGGATCCAGGTTCTGAAGTGGGATCTGGGCTGGGAATTGGGATCTGGGTTTGGGAGTTGGGATCTGGGCACAGGAATTGGGATCTGGGCTGAATTGGGATCTGGGTATGTAATTGGGATCTGGGCTGGGAATGGAATCTTGGGTGGAGGAGTGGGACTAGGCACAGGAATTGGGATCTGAGCTGGGAATTGGATCTGGGTATGGGAATTGGATCTGGGCTGGGAATTGGGATCTGGGGTTGGGAGTTGGGATCTGGGCACAGGAATTGGGATCTGGGCACAGGAATGGGATCTGGGGGTTGGGAATTGGGATCTGGGGTTGAAGTGGGTTCTGGAGCTGGGAATTGGGACTCTGGGGTTGGGAGTTGGGATCTAGCAATGAATTGGGATCTAGGGTTGGGGAGTTGGGATCCAGCTGGGAATTGGGATCTGGGCTGGGAAGTGGGATCTGGGGTTGGGAGTTGGGATCTGGGCACAGAATGGGATCTGGCTGAAGTGGGATCTGGATGGGAATTGGGATCTGGGCTGGGAATTGGGATCTGGGGTTGGGAGTTGGGATCTGGGCACAGGAATTGGGATCTGGGCACAGGAATTGGGATCTGGGGGTTGGGAATTGGGAACTGGGCTGGAAGTGGGATCTGGGTTGGGAATGGATCTGGGCTGGGAGGGGTGCGGATCTGGGGTTGGGAATTGGGATCTGGGCACAGGAATTGGGATCTGGGCACAGGAATTGGGATCTGGGGGTTGGGAATGGGGATCTGGGCACAGGGGAATTGGGGTTGGGGTGGGATCTGGGGTTGGGAATGGGGATCTAAAGGAATGGGACTAGCACAGGAATTGGGATCTGGGGGTTGGGAAGTGGGATCTGGGGGTTGGGAATGATCTGGGGAGGAATTGGGTGGGGTTGGGAGTTGGGATCTGGGGTTGGGAATGGGGATCCAGCCCTGGAATTGGGATCGCACGGGAATTGGGATTAGACATGGGAACTGGGATCAGCCTCCCAGAGCTGATCTGAGTGGGAATTGGGATCGCACTGGGAATGGGGATCTGGGGAGTTGGCATCTGGAGGTAGCTGCATCTGAGTTGGGAATTGGGATCCAAGGCTGGGGGGCATCCAGCCCCTGGGATTTGGGATTTGGAGCTGGAATGGGAGGGGGGGAATTGATAGTGCTGGGATTTGGGATCAGCCCGTGGGAATTGGGATCTAGAGTTGAGAATTGGGATTGGAGGAACTGATCTGTGGGGGAATAGATCCAGCCCTCGAACTGGGATCCAGGCTGGGTCTGGGATCTGGAACTTCGTGAATGGGATCTGGGCACTGAATTAGATCCAGCCTGAATTGGGATCTGGGGAGGAATTGGATCCAGGCACTGGAATTTAACGCCTCCTGGAGTTGGGATCTGAATTGAATCTGTATCCTAAGACACTGTTGGAATTGAATCCAGAGCTTGGAATTGGGCAGCCACAGGAATAGGGTTGAGACTGGATTGGATGAGTGGAGTTGATCAGGGGAATTGATCTGAGGAGAATTGGGATCAGCCCCTGAATTGAACACCTGAATAGATGAAAGAATTGGATCTGGAGTGGGTGACCAATGGGATGAGTGGGAATTGGGATGTATTGTGGGACACGGGAGGGGGGGAGAGCGGGAAGTAGAGTGGGAGTGGGATAGAGGGAACTCGGGAAGCCCTTAATGGGTGGGATCGAGCCTTAGCCCCCGAGGATCCGCAGGGGGTGGCACATCCCCAGTTCACCCCCTGCCTCAACTGAGGGGATCCCAAAGAAGCGGGAATCCCCAACATTCAACGCTCTGCCTCCCTCACTGTCCCCTGTGTGTCCTCCTCAGCCCCAGTCCCCCAGTGTCCTCACAAGTCCCCCCCATCCCTCACCTGGTCCCCCTAATGTCTCTCCCCAGTGTCCCCTGGCCCCCCCAAATGCCCCCACTCCCTCCAGTCCCCCAATGTACCCTCTATCCCCCCCAGCCCCCCCCACAGTCCCCCCAAGCCCCACATTCCTCACCTGTCTCCTCCCCATTTCCCACCTAGGTTCCCCCCATGGCCCTTCCATGTCACCCCAGTGTCCCCCCCACTGTTCCTCACAGTGCCCAATGCCTCCCGTGCCCTCCCATCCTCCCCCACGTCCTCACAAGCCCTCTCCCCCGTGTCAATGGGGACTCCTGTATCCCACAGGAATTTGGAATTATTTAGGAATGGGGCACTCTTGGGAGTTTTGGGGTTTTGGGGATTTTTGGGAATGGGGGACTCGGTATCCCAATGGGAATTTTTGGGATTTTAGGGATTTGGGAATGGGTGACTCTGGTTTCCCAATGGGAGATTTTGGGACTTTTGGGATATTTGGGAATGGGGCTCAGTTTCCCAATGGGAATTTGGGATTTTGGGTTGTTACGGGAATGGGGGCCAGTTTCCCAATGGGAATTTTGGGATTTTTGGGATATTTGGGAATGGGGACTCCGGTATCCCAAGAAGGAAATTTGGGGATATTTCTAGCCCAAACAATCTCCCCGTTCCAGGTGGATTTTCCAACCCCCTTATCCTTATCCCCCTTTCCCAAATCCCCCACAATCCCCATCCCACATTCCCACACCCCTTTTCCAATCCCAAATTCCCATTTCCCCAGGGGAAGCAGCTGCTGCTTGCTGCACAGTGCCGACCCCACTCCCACATTTCCCACACCTCATCCCATCATCCCATTCTTCCCCAAATCCGCACATTCCCAAATTCCCAATCCCATTTTTCCCCCAGATCCCACATTCCCAAATTCCATTGTTCCAGGGAAGCAGCTGGTTCTCTGCACAGTGGATTATCCCAATCCCACATTTCCCAATCCCAAATTCCCAGTCCCATAATCCCAAATTCCCCAATCCCATAATCCCAAATTCCCAATCCCAAATTCCCATTTTGTTCCAGGAAGAGCTTGGCTCGTGCCCTGTGGGTCCAGCAGCTTGTTCCTGGGTGGACTATCCCCAGGTTGCCCCAATCCCCCAATTCCCAATCCCAATTTCCCAAAAACCGACTTTCCAGGGGAGGGAAGCTAGTTGCGCCGTACACAGTCCAGCTTTGTGTTCCTGGTGGATTATCCCAAATTCCCAATCCCATAATCCCATTCCCACCTCCAATCCCAAATTCCCAATCCCACATTCCGAAATTCCCGTTTTGTTCCAGGGAAGCAGCTCGTGCCCTGCACAATCCAGCCCCCTGTTCCTGGTGGATTATCCGAATCCCACATTCCCAAATTCCCAATCCCATTTATCCCAATCCCACATTCCCAAATGGTCCCATTTTTCCAGGGAAGCAGCCCGTTCCCTCTGCACGTCTCGCCCTGCCCTGGGTGGATTATCCCAAATTCCCAATCCCATAAATCCCGACCCCAATCTCCAATCCCAATCCCCCAATCCCAAATTCCCCAATCCCACATTCCCGGGTTCCGTTTTGTTCCAGGGAAGCAGCTCAGTGCCCTCCTGCACGTCCAGCCGCTGTTCCTGGTGGATTATCCCAATCCCACATTCCCAAATTCCCAATCCAAAATTCCCAATCCCATAACTCCCAATTCCCAATGCCCCAATCCCAAATTCCCAATCCCACATTCCCAACACCCCGTTTGTTCCAGGGGAAGCGTTCGTGCCCTGCACGGTCCAGCCGCTGTTCCTGGTGGATTATCCCAAATTCCCAAATTCCCATTTTCCCCAGGGAAGCAGCTTGTGCCCTGCAACGTTTGTGATCCCAATCCATTTATCCCAATCCCAAATTCCCAATCCCATTTATCCCAAATTCCCAAATTCCAAGTTTTCTTCAGGGGAAGCAGCTGGTTCCTCCTGCACGGTCCAGCCGGATTTCTGGTGGATTATCCCAAATTCCCAATCCCAAATTTCCAATCCGCAAATTCCCAATCCCACATTCCCAAATTCCCATTTTGTTTCCAGGGAAGCAGCTCGGGTCCCTGCATGGTCCAGCCCCTGTCCTGGTGGATTATCCACATTCCCAAATTCCCAATTCCCAATCCCAAATTCCCATTTTGTTCCAGGGGAAGCAGCTCGTGCCCTGCACGGTCCAGCCCCGTTCCTGGGTGGAGACATCCCAAATTCCCAATCCCATAATCCCATCCCCCCAATCCCCAATCCCAATCCTTTAATCCCAAATTCCCAATCCCACATTCCCAAATTACGTTTTGTTCCAGGGAAGCAGCGTCGGGTCCCTGTCACGGTCCAGCCCCGTTCCTGGTGGATTATCCCACATTCCCAATTCCCATTTCCGGGAAGCAGCTCGTGCCCTGCACCGTTCATGATCCCAATCCCACTTATCCCAATCCCAAATTCCCAATCCCAAATTCCCAATCCCACATTCCCAAATTCCTGTTTTGTTCCAGGAAGCAGCTTGTGCCTGCATGGTACCTTGTGTTCCTGGTGGATTTCATCCCAACCCCCATTCCCCAACCCCAAATTCCCATTCCCAATCCCAAATTCCCATTGTTCCAGGGAAGCAGCTCGCTCCCGCACAATCCAGCCCCTGTTGCTGGTGGATTATCCCAATCCCACATTCCCAAATTCCCCAATCCCAAAACCCCAATCCCACACTCCCCCACTTTGTTCCAGGAAGCAGCTCGCTCCCCTGCACGGTCCAGCCCCCTGCTCCTGGTGGATTATCCCAAAATCCCAATCCCATAATCACCCCAATCCCCCAATCCCAATCCCCCAATCCCAAATTCCCAATCCCACATTCCCAAATTCCTGTTTTGTTCCAGGGAAGCAGCTCGTGCCCTGCACGGTCCAGCCCCCGTTCCTGGTGGATTATCCGAATCCCACATTCCCAAATTCCCAATCCCACATTCCCAAATTCTCCGCTTTTGTTCCAGGGAAGCAGCTCGTGTTCCTGCACGTCCAGCCGCTGTTCCTGGTGGGATTCCAGCCGCGGACGTCGGATCGGGATCTGCCCATTTTTTTGAAGGGTGGTAGGGGCCCCGTAAGCTTCCGGCGGGACGAAGTATCCCGAGTATCCCAGGAGTACCCGAGGAGTATCCCGAGGAGTATCCCAGAGTATCCCGGACCGCTAGCTGCCGCCACTTCCAAAGCTCTCCCTAAAGCCGGATCGGGACTAGGATCCCGAAAATAAAACGAGGATCCCAAAAACAAAAACGGGATCCCAAAAAAAAAACAAAAAGGGGAAGGGAGCCCCGAAGTGACTCCGCCCTGCTTGGACACAGAACCCGAGCCGCCAACGCCCGGGGATTCCGGGAAATCCCGAGGATTCCAGGGAATCCTGGAGCATCCTGGAGAACTCTGGGAAATCCCGGAGGATCCTGGAGCATCCCGCGGAATCCTGGAGGAACCCAGAGGGTCCCAGGGAATCCTGGAGAGTTCCAGGAAATCCCAAAAGATCCTGAGGATCCCCTAGGGAATCCTGGAGGATCCCGGGAATCTTGGAGGATCATAAAATCATCCCGGAAATCCCGGAGGATCGTGGAGAATTCGGGGATCCTGGAGCATCCTGGAGAATTCCAGGAAATCCTGAGGATCCCCGAGGATCCTGAAGGATCCCAGATCATCCCAGGGAATGCTGGAGCATCCTGGAGAATTCCAGGAAATCCCAGAGGATCCCGGAGCATCCCAGGAATCCAGGAGGATCCCAAATCATCTTGGGAACGCAGAGAATCCCAGAAAATCGTGGAGCATCCCAGGGGACCCCAGGGGATCCCAGAAAATCCTGGAACATCCGGGAGGATCCCAGGGATCTGGAGAGCGACGGAGCCCCGGGATCTGGGGGGAGCTGAAACTAGGGATCCCCAAATCCCAGAATATCCCCGGAAAAATGGTGCCAAAATGCACCGGGGTCCTGAAATACTCCAAAATGCAGCAGATCCCAAAATCCCAGGGAAACCTGAAATAGCCCTAGGACCCCCAAAAATCCAGCAGGTCCCACAAATCCTGCGGGCTCTTGAAATCCTGAGGAAACCTGGAATGCCCCAGGATCCCAAAAATCCTGTGGGACCCAAAATTCCACGGACCCCCAAAATCCCAGGGAAGCCGGAATGCCCCAGGACCCCTCAAGCTCCACAGGATCCCAAAATCCCGGGAAATCTGGAAAATAGCCTCAGGACCCCAAAAATCCAGTGGATCCCAAAATCCTGTGGGATCTTGAGATCCTGGGGAAACCTAAAACGCCCCAGGACCCCAAAAATCCAGTGGATCCCAAAATTCCATGGGATCTCGAAATCCTGGGGAAACCTGGAATGCCCCAGGAACCCAAAAAATCCAGCAGATCCCAAAAATCCTGGAAATTGCACCCTCACCTCCCAGAACTCCTGGCAGTGCCCAAATCCCATAGGACCCTAAAAATCCAATGGGATCCCACAGAACCCCAAAAATCCCACAGGATCCCAAAACCTGGCAGTGCCACAAGATTCCCAAAACCGGGGGAGTCCCAAAATCCAGTGGGATCCCAAAATCCAGTGCCCCAAAACTTGGCAGCGCTCAGATCCCACAGGATCCTAAAAATTCATTGGGACCCCAAAATCCAGTGGGACCCCAAAATCCAGTGGGACCCCAAAATCAAGTGGTGCCCCAGATCCCACAGGACCCTAAAAAATTCAATGAGATCCCAAAACTCCCCCAGGACCCCAAAATCTGGCAGTGCCCAAATCCCACAGGACCCTAAAATCCAATGGGATCCCACAGGACCCCAAAATCCCCCAGGACCCCAAAATCTGGCAGTGCCCAAATCCCACAGGACCCTAAAATCCAAATGGGATCCCACATGGACCCCAAAATTCGGCAGTGCCTAAAATCCCACGGGATCCCCAAAGCTGTGGAGACCCCCAAAATCCCCCCAGGACCCCCAAAAATCTGGCAGTGCCCAAATCCCACAGGACCCTAAATTCCAATGGGATCCCACATGGGACCCCGTGCAAAACCTGGCAGTGCCCAAATCCCACAGGACCCTAAAATTCAATGGGATCCCACAGGACCCCAAAATCCCACAGGACCCCAAAATCTGGCAGTGCCCAAATCCCACAGGACCCTAAAATCCAATGGGATCCCACAGAACCCCAAAATCCCACAGGACCCCAAAACCTGGCAGTGCCACGAGATTCCCAAAACCGGGGGAGTCCCAAAATCCAGTGGGATCCCGAAATCCAGTGCCCCAAAACTTGGCAGCGCTCAGATCCCACAGGATCCTAAAAATTCATTGGGACCCCAAAATCCAGTGGGACCCCAAAATCAAGTGGTGCCCCAAATCCCACAGGACCCTAAAAATTCAATGAGATCCCAAAATCCCCCAGGACCCCACAATCTGGCAGTGCCCAAATCCCACAGGACCCTAAAATCCAATGGGATCCCACAGGACCCCAAAATCCCCCCAGGACCCCAAAATTGGCAGTGCCCAAATCCCACACAGGGACCCTAAATCCAATTGGATCCCACAGGACCCCAAAATCTGGCAGTGCCCAAATCCCACGGGATCCCCAAAGCTGTGGAGACCCCAAAATCCCACAGGACCCCAAAACCTGGCAGTGCCCAAATCCCACAGGACCCTAAAATCCAATGGGATCCCACAGGATCCCAAAATCTGGCAGTGCTCAAATCCCACAGGACCCTAAAATCCAATGGGATCCCACAGGACCCCAAAATCCCGCAGGACCCCAAAACCTGGCAGTGCCCAAATCCCACAGGACCCTAAAATCCAATGGGATCCCACAGGACCCCAAACCCCCGCCCACAAGGCCCCAATTCCCACCTCCAGTTCCTACTCTGGGTATTCCCCGTGCTTCTCCCCGCTGGAATTTTGGAAATCCAATCGAATTCGTGGAAATCCCTGCTTGGAATTCTGGTGGATCCTGTTGGAATTCCAGGGGGACCCTAATGGAATTTTGGGGGACCCTGTTGGAATTTTGTGGGGGTCCCACTGGAATTCCAGGGGATGCTGCTGGAATTTTGAGGGATCTCGCCGGAATTTTGGGGGATCCATGCGGAATTTTGGGGGATCCTGTTGGAATTCTGGGGGATCCCATTGGAATTTTGGGAAATCTGCTGAAACTTTGAGGGATGCTGTTGGAATTCCAGGGGATCCCCTGCTGGAATTTTGGAAAATCCCGCATGAAATTCTGGATCCCATTTTTTGTTGTCCCTGGATTTTCTGGCTCCAGCTCTGGGATTTTTCCCCTGACTTCGTGGACGGGGAGCAGCTGAGTCCGAACTGAACTTGGGAATTTTACACGCAGAGAAGGACGGATCCCACACGGGATCGAAGTGGATCCCACGCGGGAATGCGTCGGGGTTCCGCACGGGATCGAAGTCGATTTCATGCGGGAATGTGCTGGGATCCGCACGGACGAGTCGGGATTTCATGCGGAATGTGTCGGGATTCCGCTATGGAACGTAGTCGGGATTCCACGCGGAATCAAGTCAGGTTCCACATGGGAATGCCCAAATTCCATATGGGAGGGCCTTGAATTCCATACGGAATGTTTGAATCCCATGTGGGATCCCATGTGAAATTCCAGTATCCCGTGGTGGGAATGTCAGGATCCCCTATGGGAATGCCAGTGGGATCCCTCGTAGGGGAATGCCAGATCCCATGTGGGATCCCCCTATGGGAATGTCAGGATTCCATGTGGGAATGCCCTCGTAATCCCACATGGGAATACCGATCCCCTGGTGGGAATGTTGAGATTCCATGTGGGAGTGCCCTAATTCCATGTGGGATCCTGTGTGGAATGCCAGGATCCCATGTTGGAATACCGATCCTCTATGTGGAATGCTTGAGATCCCATGTGTGGGAATGCCCTAACTCCATGTGGGATCCCATATGGGAATGTCAGGATTCCATACACGGGAATGCCAGGATCCACATGTGGGATCCCGTGGTGGGGAACGCCCAGATCCCATGTGGGAATACCGGATCCCCTATGGGAATGTTGAGATCCCATGTGGGAATGCCCTAATTCCATGTGTGGGATCCCATATGGGAAATGTCAGGATCCCATGTGGAATGCCCAAATCCCACATGGGAGTGCCCCCATCCCATGTGGGATCCCATATGGGGAATGCCCAATTCCACATGGGAATCTCGAGGATCCCATGTGGGAATGCCTAAAACCCCACATGGATGGAATGCCCAAATTCCATGTGTAAAATCCCCTATGGGGAATGCCAGGGATCCCAGGTAGGAATACCGATCCCCTTATGAAATGTTGAGATCCTGAGTGGGAAATGCCCTAATCCTGGCATATGGGATCCCGTAGTGGAATGCCCAAATTCCACAGCTGGGAGTGCCCGGAATTCCATGTGGATCCCCATGGGAAATGCCCAAAATTCCATATGGGAGCGCCCGAATCCCATGTGGAATGTCAGGATTTCAGGTGGGGAACATTGGGGATCCTGTGGTGGGAATGGCCAAATCCCATCGCGGGGAAATGCTGGGATCCCGCGGTAGGGAATTCCCTGATCCCTATGTGGAACGTTGGGATCCGGTGATGGGAACGCTGGGATCCCGTGGTGCAATGCGGGTCCCTTACGCAAATGCCTTTGAATTCCATATGGGAATGGGGATCCTACATAGGAATGGGGGATCCCACGCGGGGGAATGCGTTCGATCCCGTGGTTGGAATGTGAGATCCAACTAAGAAGTGAGATCCCATGTGGAATGCCCTAACCCATGTGGGATCCCCCCAGTGGGAGTGCAGGATCCCAGGTGGGAAGCTTGGGGATCCCCCTGTGGGAAATGTCCTAATCCTACACGTGGAATGCCAGATCCCCCTATGGAATTAATCCCACACGGGAATGGAGGTACCCCTATAGGAATAAAAATCAGGAAGTGGATCCCCTGTGAGAATGGTCAAATCCCACGGGAACGCGATCCCGGTGGGGACGCAGCGTCAGCGCTCTCCTCTCTCTGATAAAACCCACGCTGCTCGGGGCGCCCCCCGCCGCCCCACCCTCGCCAAGTGGGGAATCCTGGGGAGCACTGAAATGGATCTGGGGTATGAAAATGGGATTGGGGTTGGGAGTTGGGATCTGGGTGTGGAATGTGGGATCTGGGTGGAAATCGGATTGGGGTGAGAATTGGAGGGTGGAATGGGAGGGAAGGGGAGGGAGAATTGGAGGGGGGAATTGGGATTGTATGGGAATTGGGATCGGGTGGGAATTGGGATCGGGGTGGGAGTTGGGATCTGGGCAAGGAATGGGAGGTGGGGTGAAGTGGGAGGGGGTGGGGAAGTGGGATCTGGGTGGGAATGGGAGGGGGGGGGAGTTGGGATCTGGGTACGGAATTGGGACTGGGTTGGGAATGGGAGGGGGGTGGTTGGGATCTGGGGAACAGGAATGGGATCTGGGGTTGGGAGTTGGGATGAGGCGGGAATGGGATCTGGGTGGGAATGGGGTGGGGTGGGAGTTGGGATCTAAAACAGAACTGGGATCTGGGGGGAATGGGATCTGTAGGGAATGGGATCTGGGGGGAATTGGATCGTAGTTTGGGAGTTGATCTGGGCACAGGAATGGGATCTGGGGGGAATGGGATCTGGGTAGGGAATGGGACTGGTGGAAATTTGATCTGGGGGTTGGGAGTTGGGATCTGGGCACAGAATTGGGATCTGGGTACAGGAATGGGATCTGGGGGTTGGGAATTGGGATTGGGGGGGGGGGGGGGGGGGGGGGGGGGGGGGGGGGGGGAATGGGATTGGGGTTGGAATTGGATTGGGGGTTGGGAGTTGGGATCTGGGCACAGGAATGGGATCTGGGGTTGGGAGTTGGGATCGGCAGGTGGGAATGGGACTGGGGGGAATGGGATGGGGGTTGGGAGGTTTGAGGCAAAAATGGGATTGGGGGGGAATGGGATGGGTAGGGAATGGGATGGGGTGGGAATTGGGATCTGGGAGAAACCAACCCTATAAAATCAACCCCATAAAAATCAACCCCGTAAAACAAACCTACAAAACCCTGTAAAACCAAACCCCGTAGAAATCAACCCTACAGAAACCATTCCATAAAACAGCCCCGCAAAAACAACCCCATAAAAACCAACCCTATAGAAATCAACCCTATAAAAATCAACCCTATAAAAACCAACCCTATAAAAATCAACCCTATAAAACCCCTATAAAAATCAACCCTATAAAAATCAACCCTATAAAAATCAACCCTATAGAAATCAACCCCATAAAATCAACCCTATAAAATCAACCCTCCAAAAATCAACCCCATAAAAATCAACCCTATAGAAATCAACCCCATATAAAACCAACCCTAAAAAAAAACCCTATAAAAACCAACCCTATAGAATCGACCCCATAAAAACCAACCCTATAAAAACCAAGCCCATAGAAACCAACCCTATAAAATCAACCCTACAAAAATCAACCCTACAAAAACCAACCCTATAAAAAGGAACCCTATAAAAACAACCCTACAGACCCCAATAAAAACCAACCCCATAGAAACCAACCCTATAGAATCAACCCCATAAAAATCAACCCCATAAAACAAACCCACAAAACCCCATAAAACCAAACCCCGTAGAAATCAACCCTACAAAAACCATTCCATAAAACAGCCCTGCAAAAACGACCCCATAAAAACCAACCCTATAAAAATCAGCCCTTTAAAAACCAACCCTATAAAAATCAAACCTATAAAAATCAACCCTATAAAAATCAACCCTGTAAAAATCAACCCTACAGAAATCAACCCTATAAAAATCAACCCTACAGAAATCAACCCCATAAAATCAACCCTATAAAAATCAACCCTATAAAAACAACCCTACAAAAATCAACCCTATAAAACCAACCCCATAAAAACCAACCCTATAGAAATCAACCCCGTAGAAACAACCCTAGAAAACCCCATAAAAACCAACCCTATAGAATCGACCCCATAAAAATCAACCCTATAAAAACCAACCCCATAAAAATCAACCCTATAGAAATCAACCCTACAGAAACCAACCCTATAAAAAGGAACCCTATAGAAATCAACCCCATAGAAACAACCCTAGAAAACCCCATAAAAACCAACCCTATAGAATCGACCCCATAAAAATCAACCCTATAAAAATCAACCCTATAGAAATCAACCCTACAAAAAATCAATCCTACAAAAACCAACCCTATAAAAAGGAACCCTATAAAAACAACCCTACAGAACCCAATAAAAACCAACCCCATAGAAACCAACCCTATAAAATCAACCCCATAAAAATCAACCCCATAAAACAAACCCACAAAATCCCATAAAACCAAACCCCGTAGAAATCAACCCTACAGAAACCATTCCATAAAACAGCCCTGCAAAAACGACCCCATAAAAACCAACCCTATAGAAACCAACCCTATAAAAATCAACCCTATAGAAATCAACCCTATAGAATCGACCCCATAAAAACAAACCCTATAAAAACCAAACCCTATAGAAATCAACCCTATAAAAATCAACCCTATAAAAACCAACCCTATAAAAATCAACCCTCCAGAAATCAACCCTATAAAAATCAACCCTATAGAATCGACCCCATAAAAACAAACCCTATAAAATCAAACCCAATAAAAACAAACCCTATAAAAATAAACCCTATAGAAATCAACCCTACAAAAACCAACCCTATAAAAAGGAACCCTATAAAAACAACCCTACAGAACCCAATAAAAACCAACCCCATAGAAACCAACCCTATAAAATCAACCCCATAAAAATCAACCCCATAAAACAAACCCACAAAACACCCGTAAAACCCAAACCCGAAAAAATCAACCCTACAGAAACCATTCCATAAAACGGCCCTGCAAAAACGACCCCATAAAAACCAACCCTATAAAAATCAGCCCTTTAAAATCAACCCTATAAAAATCAAACCTATAAAAACCAACCCTATAAAAATCAACCCTATAAAAATCAACCCTACAGAAATCAACCCTATAAAAAGGAACCCTATGAAAACAACCCTACAGACCCCAATAAAAACCAACCCCATAGAAACCAACCCTATAAAATCAACCCCATAAAAATCAACCCCATAAAACAAACCCACAAAACCCCATAAAACCAAACCCCGTAGAAATCAACCCTACAGAAACCATTCCATAAAACAGCCCTATAAAAATGACCCCATAAAAACCAACCCTATAGAAATCAACCCTATAAAAACCAACCCTATAAAAACCAACCCTATAAAAATCAACCCTATAGAATCGACCCCATAAAAACCAACCCTACAAAGGTGACCCTATAAACACAAACCCTCCCGAAACAACCGCACAAAACCAAACCCCACAAAAGCATCTCAAATAAACCAAACCCTACAAACGCAGACCCTACAAAAAAAATCCTATAGACCCAAACCCTACAAACCCAAACCCTATAAACCAAACCCTATAAAAACAATGCTATAAACCCAAACCCTATAAACCAAACCCTTTAAAACCAATCCTATAAACCCAAATCCTAAAAACCCAAAAAACCCTAAAAACCCAAAACCTAAAACCCAAACCCTACAAACCCAAAAAACCCTAAAACCCAAACTCTAAAATCCAAACCGTATAAAAACAATCCTATAAACCCAAACCCCATAAACCCAAACCCTACAGAAACAATCCTAAAGTAAAACCCCATAAACCAAACCCTTTAAAAAACGACCCTACAAAAACCATCCCATAAACCCAAACTCTACAACAAAACCCTATAAAACCAATCCTACAAACCCCAAAAACTACAAAACCCAAATCCTAAAAACACAAAAAACCCTAAAAACCCAAAACCTAAAAATCCAAACCCTACAAACCCAAACTCTAAAATCCAAACCCTACAAACCAAACCCTATAAAAACAATCCTATAAACCCAAACCCTACAGACCCAAACCCTACAGACCCAAACTCTAAAATCCAAACCCTATAAAACCAATCCTATAAACCCAAACCCCATAAACCCAAACCCCATAAACCCAAACCCTACAGGAACAACCCTAAAGTAACAACCCCATAAACCAAACCCTTTAAAAACGACCCTACAAAAACCATCCCGTAAAACCAAACCCTACAAACCAAACCCTTCAAAAAAAATCCTATAAACCCCAAAAACTACAAAACCCAAATCCTAAAAACCCAAAACCACTAAAACCCAAACCCTACAAACCCAAACCCTACAAACCCAAAAACCCTACAAACCCAAACTCTAAAATCCAAACCCTACAAACCAAACCCTATAAAACCAATCCTATAAACCCAAACCCTACAGACCCAAACCCTACAAACCCAAACCCTACAAACCCAAAAAACCCCACAAGCCCAAACTCTAAAATCCAAACCCTATAAAACCAATCCTATAAACCCAAACCCCATAAACCCAAACCCCATAAACCCAAACCCTACAGGAACAACCCTAAAGTAACAACCCCATAAACCAAACCCTTTAAAAAACAACCCTACAAACCCAAACTCTAAAATCCAAACCCTACAAACCAAACCCTTCAGAAACAAACCTATTAAAAAACCCTATTAAAAAAAAAAACCTTATAAAAAAGCCCTTTTCAAAAACCCCATTAAAAATTCTAGTTAAAGAACCCGATTTAAAAAACCCCATTAAAAAACCCTCCAAAAACCCTACAAAAAACCCTACAAAAGCAAATTCTAACATAACAACCCGATAAACGAAACCCTTTAAAAAACAAAAACCCTAAAAAACCAATCCTATAAAATCAAACCGTCAGAAACGATCCCATAAACCCAAACCCTGCAAACCCGACCCTAAAAACCCTAAAATGCCATTAAAGCATCCCATGGAAATCCCAATCAGAATTCGATTTAAATCCCATAAAAATCCTATAAAAATCCCATTTAAAATCCCATAAAATCCCATGAGAATCCAAATAAAATCCCATAAAAATGCCATTGAAAATCCCATTTCAAATTCCATGAAAATCCCATAAAAATCCCATAAAAGTAATCCCATTACAATCCCATAAAAGTAATCCCATAAAAATCCCATTAAAATCCCATTAAATCCCATTAAAATCCCATTAAATCTCATTAAAGGAAATTTCCATAAAAATCCCATTAAAATCCCATTAAAATCCCATAAAAGTAATCCCATAAAAATCCCATAAAAATCCCATATAATTCCCATAAAGGTAATCCCATTAAAATCCCATTAATATCCCATAAAAATCCCATTAAAATCCGTTTTAAATCCCATAAAAGTAATCCCATTAAAATCCCATTAATATCCCATAAAAATCCCATAAAAGTAATCCCATTAAAATCCCATTAAAATCCCATTAAAGTAATCCCATACAAATCCCATTAAATCCCATTAAAGTAATCCTATAAAAATCCCATTAAAATCCCATAAAAATCCCATAAAATCCCATAAAAATCCCATAAAAGTAATCCCATAAAAATCCCATTATCACATAAAAATCCCATTAAAATCCCATATAATTCCCATAAAAGTAATCCCATTGAAATCCCATACAAATCCCATAAAAATCCCATTAATATCCTATAAAAATCCCATAAAAATCCCATAAAAATCCCATTAAAATCCCATTAAAATCCCATAAATATCCCATTCAATCCCATTAAAGTAATCCCATAAAAATCCCATTTAAATCCCATACAAATCCCATAAAAGTAATCCCATACAAATCCCATAAAATCCCATACAAATCCCATAAGATTCCCAGTAAAAATTCGTTAAAATCCCATAAAAATAGTCCCGTAAAAATCCCATCACATTTTATTTCAACCCCATCAAAATCCCATAAAAATCCCATAAAAGTAATCCCATGAAAATCCCATTAAAATCCCGTGAAAATTTTAATAAAATCCCATAAAACCCCATACAAATCCCATTAAAACTTTAATAAAATCCCATTAAAACCCCATAAAAATCCCATAAAAATCCCATAAAAGTAATCCCATTTAAAATCCCTGAAAATCCCTGAAAATCCAAATAAAATCCCATAAAAATGCCATTAAAAATCCCATTTCAAATTCCATAAAAATCCCATTAAAATCCCATAAAAGTAATCCCATACAAATCCCATTAAATCCCATTAAAATCCCATAAAAGTAATCCCATTAAAATCCCATTAATACCCCATGAAATCCCATTAAAATCCCATTAAAATTTCAATAAAGTCCCATAAAAGTAATCCCATAAAAATCCCATTAATATCCCATAAAAATCCCATTAAATCCCATAAAAATCCCATAAAAGTAATCCCATGAAAACCCAAACAAAATCCTATAAAAATCCCATAAAATTCCACAAAAATCCCATTTAAAATTCCATAAAAATCCCATAAAAATTCCATTTAAAATCCCATGAAAATCCCATTTAAAATCCCATGAAAATCCCATGAAAATCCCATGAAAATCCCATTAAAATCCCATAAAAGTAATCCCATAAAAATCCCATTAAATCCCATTAAAGTAATCGCATCAAAATCCCATAAAAGTAATGCCATAAAAATCCCATTAAAATTCCATTAAAATCCCATTAAATGCTCATTCAAATCCCATTAATATCCCATAAAAATCCCATTAAAATCCCATAAAAGTAATCCCATAAAAATCCCATTAATATCCCATTAAAAATCCCATTCGAATCCCATAAAAATCCCATAAAAGTAATCCCATTAAAATCCTATTAAAACCCCATAAAATCCCATGAAAATCCCATTAAATCCCATTAAAGTAATCCCATTAGAATCTCATAAAAATCCCATAAAAATCCCATAAAATTAATCCCATAAAAATCCCATAAAAATCCCATAAAAATCCCATAAAAGTAATCCCATACAAATCCCATTAAATCCCATTAAATCCCATTTAAGTAATCCTATAAAAATCCCATAAAAATCCCATAAAATCCCATAAAAATCCCATAAAAGTAATCCCATAAAAATCCCATTATCACATAAAAATCCCATTAAAATCCCATATAATTCCCATAAAAGTAATCCCATTGAAATCCCATACAAATCCCATAAAAATCCCATTAATATCCCATAAAAATCCCATTAATATCCCATAAAAATCCCATTAAAATCCCATTAAAATCCCATTCAATCCCATTAAAGTAATCCCATAAAAATCCCATTTAAATCCCATACAAATCCCATTAAAGTAATCCCATACAAATCCCATTAAATCCCATACAAATCCCATAAGATTCCCACTAAAAATTCGTTAAAATCCCATAAAAATAGTCCCATAAAAATCCCATCACATTTTATTTCAATCCCATAAAAATCCCATAAAAATCCCATAAAAACCCCATTAAATCCCATAAAAATCCCATTAATATCCCATAAAATTCCCATAAAATTAATCCCATGAAAATCCCATATAAACCCCATAAAAATCCCATTAAAATTTTAATAAAATCCCATTAAAACCCCATTAAAACCCCATTCAAATCCCATTCAAATCCCATTAAAACCCCATTCAAATCCCATTCAAATCCCATAAAATTTCCAGTTCCATCCCAGTCCCTCCCAGTTCTTCCCAGTTAATCCCAGTTCAGTCCCAGTCCATCCCAGTCCCTCCCAGTTCCATGCCAGTTCGGTCCCAGTCCATCCCAGTCTGTCCCAGTTTGGTCCCAGTCCCTCCCAGTCTGTTCCAGTTTGGTCCCAGTCCCTCCCATTTAATCCCAGTTCCTCCCAGTCCATCCCAGTCCCTCCCAGTTCTTCCCAGTTAATCCCAGTTCAGTCCCAGTCCATCCCAGTCCCTCCCAGTTCCATGCCAGTTCGGTCCCAGTCCATCCCAGTCCATCCCAGGTCCCTCCCACTTCCCAGTTCATCCCAGTTTGGTCCCAGTCCCTCCCATTTAATCCCAGTTCCTCCCAGTCCATCCCAGTCCATCCCAGTCCCTCCCAGTTCCTCCCAGTTAATCCCAGTTCAGTCCCAGTCCATCCCAGTCCATCCCCGTTTGGTCCCAGTCCATCCCAGTCAATCCCAGTTTGGTCCCAGTCCCTCCCAGTTAATCCCAGTTCCTCCCAGTCCATCCCAGTCCATCCCAGTTCCTCCCAGTCCATCCCAGTCCATCCCAGTCCCTCCCAGTTCCTCCCAGTTAATCCCAGTTCAGTCCCAGTCCATCCCAGTCTGTCCCTGTTTGGTCCCAGTCCCTCCCAGTTCTTCCCAGTTAATCCCAGTTCAGTCTCAGTCCATCCCTGTCCATCCCAGTCCCTCCCAGTTCCATCCCAGTTCCATCCCAGTTCATCCCAGTTTGGTCCCAGTCCCTCCCAGTCCCTCCCAGTCTGTTCCAGTTTGGTCCCAGTCCCTCCCAGTTCTTCCCAGTTAATCCCAGTTCAGTCCCAGTCCATCCCAGTCCATCCCAGTCCCTCCCAGTCCCTCCCAGTTAATCCCAGTCAATCCCAGTTTGGTCCCAGTCCTTCCCAGTTCCCTCCCAGTCCCTCCCAGTTTGTCCCAGTCCCTCCCAGTTTGTCCCAGTCCATCCCAGTTTGGTCCCAGTCCCTCCCAGTCCCAGGAAAAAAAAATAAAACAGAAAAATTTGAGAAAATTTGAGAATTTTAATCACTGGGGGGAGGGGCAGGTCCTGGAAGGGCCACGGGAAGGGCCTGGAAGGGCCAGGGCCAGGTCCTGGCAGGGCCATGAACAGGGCCAGGTCCTGGCAGGGCCGTGAACAGGGCCAGGTCCTGGCAGGGCCATGAACATTCCCAGGTCCTGGCAGGGCCGTGAACAGGGCCAGGTCCTGGCAGGGCCATGGAGAGCAGCACCCCCAGGTCCTGGCAGGGCCATGGAAATGTCCTGGAAGGTCCTGGCAGGGCCATGGACACCCCCAGGTCCTGGCAGGGCCGTGAACAGGGCCAGGTCCTGGCAGGGCCATGGAGAGCAGCACCCCCAGGTCCTGGCAGGGCCATGAAAATGTCCTGGAAGGTCCTGGCAGGGCCATGGACACCCCCAGGTCCTGGCAGGGCCATGGACGGGGCCAGGTCCTGGCGGGCCATGGACGGGGTCAGGTCCTGGCAGGGCCATGGAGAGCAGCACCCCCAGGTCCTGGCAGGGCCATGGACACCCCCAGGTCCTGGCAGGGCCATGGACACTCCCAGGTCCTGGCAGGGCCATGAGCAGGGCCAGGTCCTGGCAGGGCCATGGAAATGTCCTGGAAGGTCCTGGCAGGGCCATGGACACCCCCAGGTCCTGGCAGGGCCGTGAACAGGGCCAGGTCCTGGCAGGGTCAGGCTCAGTCCATAAAGTGCCGAAAGCGCCGCGGGGGCTCCACCGAGGCCGGGGGGGTCCCCAAACCCCCCCGGGGGTCCCCAAACCCCCCCGAGCCCCCCGGAATTGCACTGACCCCACACCCACCCACCGCAGAGCCCCGGGACGGGGCTGGGGGGGGGGCTCCTGGGGGGTTTGGGGGGTCCCAGGAAGGGCTTGGGGTCCCTCGGGGGGATTTGGGGGTCCAGGGGGATTTTTGGGGGTCCCAGAGAGGATTTGGGGGTCACAGAGGGGATTTTGGGGGTCCCAGGGGGATTTAGGGGTCCCCAGAGGAATTTGGGGGTCCCAGAGAGGATTTGGGGGTCCCAGAGGGATTTGGGGGGTCACAGAGAGGATTTAGGGGTCCCAGGGGGATTTTGGGGGTCCCAGGGGAGGTTTGGGGGTCCCAGAGAGATTTTGGGGGTCCCAGAGAGGATTTGGGGGTCCCCAGAGGAATTTGGGGCTCCCAGGGGGGATTTTGGGGGGTCCTGGGGGATTTAGGGGTCCCAGGGGGGATTTGGGGGAGATCCTGGGGGTAAATTTGGGGGTCCCAGGGGGATTTGGGGGTCCCAGAGGGATTTGGGGGGTCAAAGAGAGGATTTGGGGGTCCCAGGGGGGATTTTGGGGGGGATTTGGGGGTCCCAGAGGGATTTGGGGGGTCCCAGAGAGGATTTGGGGGGTCCCAGAGAGGGATTTTTGGGGTCCCAGAGAGGGATTTGGGGGTCCCAGAGAGGGATTTAGGGGTCCCCAGAGGAATTTGGGGGTCCCAGAGAGGATTTAGGGGTCTCAGGGGGATTTTTGGGGTCCCAGAGAGGGATTTGGGGGGTTCCAGAGAGGATTTGGGGGTCCCAGAGAGATTTGGGGGTCCCAGAGAGGATTTGGGGGGTCCCAGGAAGGGCTTGGGCTCCCAGGGGGGATTTGGGGTCCCAGGGCCGATTTTTGGGGTCCCAGAGAGGTTTAGGGGTCCCCAGAGGGATTTGGGGGGACCCCTTGGAGGATATGGGGTGTCCCGGGGATTTTGGGGACCCCGGGAACCCCCGGGACCCCCGGCGGTTTTGGGGGTGTGCCGGAGGTCTGTCCCGGTTTGTCCCAGGTTTGTCCCGGGTTTGTCCCGGGTCTGTCCCGGTCTGTCCCGGGTGGATTCTGGGTGGGGTTTGGGGACCCCCTGGAGGATTTGGGGGACCCCGGTGGGTGGGGGAGCTCGGGGCAGTTCTGGGGGGAGCTGGGGGTGCCCCAGGGGATTATCCCGGGTCTGTCCCGGGTCTGTCCCGGGTCAGGACTCACAGATGAGCACGTACACGAGCACGGGGCGATGGGCTGGCCTGGGATCCATCCCGGGTTTATCCTGGGTTATCCCGGGTCTGTCCCGGGTCTGTCCTGGGTTATCCCGGGTCTGTCCCGGGTCTGTCCCGGGTCTGTCCCGGGTCAGGACTCACAGATGAGCACGTACACGAGCACGGGGGCGATGGGCTGGCCCGGGATCCATCCCGGGGAGGGTTTGGGTTATCCCGGTTTATCCCGGTTTATCCCGGGTCTATCCCGGGTCTGTCCCGGGTTTATCCCGGTTCATCCCGGGTCTGTCCCGGGTCAGCCGTCGCAGTTGAGCATGCAGCAGTCGTGCACGTACATGAGCACGGCGATGGGCTGGCCCAGGATCCATTGCGGGGAGGGTTTGGGTTATCCCGGTTTATCCCGGTTTATCCGGTTCATCCCGGGTCTGTCCCGGGTCAGCCGTCGCAGTTGAGCACGTAGTAGTCGTGCACGTACACGAGCACGGGGCGATGGGCTGGCCCAGGATCCATCCCCGGTTTATCCTGGGTTATCCCGGTTTATCCCGGGTTTATCCCGGGTGTATCCCGGGTTTATCCCGGGTGTGTCCCGGGTTTATCCCGGGTCAGCCGTCGCAGTTGAGCACATAGTAGTCGTGCACGCACACGAGCACGTGGGCGATGGGCTGGCCCGGGATCCATCCCGGGTTTATCCCGGGTTTATCCCGGGTCTGTCCCAGGTCTGTCCCGGGTTTGTCCACCTGAGCAGGTTTATCCGGGTCAGCCGTCGCCGGTTGAGCACGTAGTAGTGTGCACGTACCTCACTGGACCCCTGCCCAGGATCCATCCCCGGTTTATCCTGGGTTATCCCGGGTCTGTCCCGGGTTTATCCCGGGTTTGTCCCGGTTCATCCCAGGTTTATCCCGGGTCAGCCGTCGCAGTTGAGCACGTAGTAGTCGTGCACGTACATGAGCACGGCGATGGGCTGGCCCAGGATCAGCGACATCCACACGGCCGCGTTGCCGTAGTGCCCGCGCAGGAACGCGACACCAGCCAGGCCAGCGGGATCTGCGGGGACACGAGTGTCACCTGAGCGTCACCTGTCACCTGAGCGTCACCTGAGTGTCACCTGAGTGTCACCTGAGTGTCACCTGAGTGTCACCTCACTGTCACCTCCCTGCCCTGTGACACCAGCCAGGCCAGCGGGATCTGCGGGGACAGCAAAGGGGACAGGAGTGACACCTGAGTGTCACCTGAGTGTCACCTGAGTGTCACCTGAGTGTCACCTCATTGTCACCTCAATGTCACCTGAGTGTCACCTGTCACCTGTCACCTCAATGTCACCTCCCTGTCACCTCCCTGCCCTGTGACACCAGCCAGGCCAGCGGGATCTGCGGGGACAGCAAAGGGGACACGAGTGACACCTGAGTGTCACCTGAGTGTCACCTGAGTGTCACCTCACTGTCACCTCAATGTCACCTGAGCGTCACCTGAGCGTCACCTGAGTGTCACCTCAGTGTCACCTGAGTGTCACCTGAGTGTCACCTGAGTGTCACCTGTCAAATGTCACCTCATTGTCACCTCCCTGCCCTGTGACACCAGCCAGGCCAGCGGGATCTGCGGGGACAGCAAAGGGGACAGTCAGTGACACCTCAATGTCACCTCATTGTCACCTCAATGTCACCTGAGTGTCACCTGAGTGTCACCTGAGTGTCACCTCAGTGTCACCTGAGTGTCACCTGAGTGTCACCTCAATGTCACCTGTCACCTGAGTGTCACCTGAGTGTCACCTGAGTGTCACCTCACTGTCACCTCCCTGCCCTGTGACACCAGCCAGGCCAGAGGGATCTGGGGACAGTGACAGAGACACAGGGACAGGGACAAGGTGCATGTGGACAGGGGGACACAGGGACAGGGGGACAGGGGGAGGGGGAGAGGGACAGGGGGACACAGGGACAGGGACAGGGGGACACAAGGACAGAGGGACAGGGACACGGGGACAGAGGGACAGGGACACAGGGACAGAGGGACAGGGACACAGGGACACAGGGGACAGGGACAGAGGGGACAGGGACACAGGGACACAGGGACACAGGGACAGGGACACAGGGACAGGGGGATGGGGACAGGGACAGGGGGACACAGGGACACAGGGACAGGGGGATGGGGACAGGGACAGGGGGACACAGGGACAGAGGGACAGGGACACAGGGACAGGGACAAGGTGCATGTGGACAGGGGGACAGAGGGACAGAGGGACACAGGGACAGGGACAGGGGGACACAGGGACAGAGGGACAGGGGAGAGGGGGACAGGGGGAGAAGATCAGGGGGACAAGGACAGAGGGACAAGGACAGGGACACAGGGACAGGGACACAGGGACACAAGGACAGAGGGACAGGGACACGGGGACAGAGGGACAGGGACACAGGGGACAGGGACACGGTGACAGGGGGATGGGGACAGGGACAGGGGGACACAGGGACACAGGGACAGGGACAGAGGGACAGGGACACAGGGACACAGGGACAGGGGGATGGGGACAGGGACAGGGGGACACAAGGACACAGGGACAGGGACACAGGGACAGAGGGACATGGACACGGGGACAGAGGGACACAGGGACAGAGGGACAGGGACACAGGGACAGGGGGATGGGGACAGAGGGACACAGGGACACAGGGACAGAGGGGACAGGGGGACAGGGACACAGGGACAGAGGGGTGGGGACACAAGGACAGGGGCAGAAGGACAGTGGGACACAAGGACAGGGACACGGGGACAGGGATGGGGACAGGGACAGGGACAGAGGGACAGGGGGACAGGGACAGAGGGACAGGGGATGGGGACAGGGACACGGGACAGGGGGATGGGGGGACAGGGACAGGGGGACAGGGACAGGGGGACAGGGACAGGGACAGGGATGGGGACAGGGACAGAGGGACAGGGGGACAGGGGCACAAGGACAGAGGGACAAGGACACAGGGACGGTGACAGGGACAGGGGGACAGGGACAGGGGGACAGGGGACACACGGACACAGGGACACACAGACATTGTCCCCCCTGCCCGTTGTTGGGGTCCAACATTGGGGGCGCCCCGGCTTTTGGGGTTCCCCGGTTTTTGGGGTTCCCATTTTTGGGGTTCCCATTTTTGGGGTGCCCCTGGTTTTTGGGTGCCCTGTTTTTTGGGGTTTCTCAGTTACCGGTTTTTGGGGTGCCCTGGTTTTTGGGGTTCCCCCTTTGAGGGTCCTCTGGTTTTTGGGGTGCCCTGGTTTTTGGGGTTCCCCATTTTTGGGGTTCCCAATTTTTGGGGTTCCCCATTTTTGGGGTGCCCCGGTTTTTGGGGTGCCCTGGTTTTTGGGGTTCCCGGTTTTTGGGGTGCCCTGGTTTTTGGGGTGCCCTGGTTTTTGGGGGTTTCCCAGTTGCCAGTTTTCGGGGTTCCCGGTTTTAGGGTGTCCCGGTTTTTGGGGTCGCCAGTGTTTTGGGGTCCCAGTTTTTGGGGTCCTGGTTTTTGGCGTGTCCCGTTTTTGGGGTGTCCCATTTTTGGGGTGTCCCGGTTTTTGGGCTGTCCCGTTTTCGGGGTTCCAGGTTTTCGGGGTGCCCCATTTTTGGGGGTTCCCCATTCTTGGGGTTCCCCATTTTTGGGGTGCCCCGGTTTTCGGGGTTCCCGGTTTTTGGGGTTCCCGATTTTTGGGGTTCCCATTTTTGGGGTGTCTCATTTTTGGGGTTCCCATTTTTGGGGTGCCCTGGTTTTTGGGTGCCCTGTTTTTTGGGGTTTCTCAGTTACCGGTTTTTGGGGTGCCCTGGTTTTTGGGGTTCCCCCTTTGAGGGTCCTCTGGTTTTTGGGGTGCCCTGGTTTTTGGGGTTCCCCATTTTTGGGGTTCCCAATTTTTGGGGTTCCCCATTTTTGGGGTGCCCCGGTTTTTGGGGTGCCCTGGTTTTTGGGGTTCCCGGTTTTTGGGGTGCCCTGGTTTTTGGGGTGCCCTGTTTTTGGGGGTTTCCCAGTTGCCAGTTTTCGGGGTTCCCGGTTTTAGGGTGTCCCGGTTTTTGGGGTCGCCAGTGTTTTGGGGTCCCAGTTTTTGGGGTGTCCCATTTTTGGGGGCCACGGTTTTTGGGGTGTCCCGTTTTGGGGTGTCCCGTTTTGGGGTGCCCTGGTTTTTGGGGTTCCCAGTTTTTGGGGTTTCCCATTTTTGGGGTGTCCCGTTTTTGGGGTGCCCTGTTTTTGGAGTTTCCCATTTTTGGGGTTTCCCATTTTTGGGGTGTCCCGTTTTTGGGGTTTCCCGTTTTTGGGGTTTCCCATTTTTGGGGGTCCCGTTTTTGGGGTGTCCCGGTTTTTGGGGTGTCCCGTTTTTGGGGTTTCCCATTTTTGGGGTTTCCCATTTTGGGGTGTCCCTTTTTGGGGTGTCCCTTTTTGGGGTGCCCTGGTTTTTGGGGTGCCCCATTTTTGGGGTGTCCCGTTTTTGGGGTTCCCCATTTTTGGGGTGCCCTGGTTTTTGGGGTGTCCCTGTTTTTGGGGTTTCCCGTTTTTGGGGTGTCCCGTTTTGGGGTTTCCCATTTTTGGGGTTTCCCATTTTTGGGGTGCCCTGGTTTTTGGGGTTCCCCATTTTTGGGGAGCCCTGGTTTTTGGGGTGTCCCGTTTTTGGGGTTTCCCGTTTTTGGGGTGTCCCATTTTTGGGGTGCCCTGGTTTTCGGGTTCCCATTTTTGGGGTGTCCCGTTTTTTGGGGTGCCCTGGTTTTTGGGGTGCCCTGTTTTTGGGGGTTTCCCATTTTTGGGGTGTCCCGTTTTTGGGGTTTCCCATTTTTGGGGTTTCCCATTTTTGGGGTGTCCCGTTTTTGGGGTTCCCCATTTTGGGGGTCCCCGTTTTTGGGGTTCCCCATTTTTTGGGGTGTCCCGTTTTTGGGGTTCCCCATTTTTGGGGTGCCCATTTTGGTTTTTGGGTTTTGGGGTCCCCATTTTTTGGGGTTTCCCATTTTTGGGGTGTCCCTTTTTGGGGTGTCCCATTTTTGGGGTTTCCCATTTTTGGGGTGCCCTGTTTTTGGGGTTCCCCATTTTTGGGTGCCCTGTTTTTGGGGTGTCCCATTTTTGGGGTTTCCCATTTTTGGGGTGCCCCGTTTTGGGGTGTCCGGTTTTGGGGTGTCCCGTTTTTGGGGTGTCCCGGTTTTTGGTGTGTCCCGTTTTGGGGGCGCCCCGTTTTTGGTGTGTCCCGTTTTTGGGGTGTCCCGTTTTTGGGGTCCCTTTGGGTTTTGGGGTCCCGTTTTTTGGGGCGCCCGTTTTTGGGGTGCCGGTTTTCGGGGTGTCCCGTTTTTGGGGTGTCCCATTTTCGGGGTGTCCCGTTTTTGGGGTGCCGGTTTTTTTTTGGGGTGTCTCACCTATGGGCAGCCCATTGGCGTCCCACGGAAATGCGCGGGACTCACCATGGGATGGGGGGGTTTTGGCGACAGGCGGGGGGCCCATTGGGGGAATTTGGGGGATCCCCCCCTTTTAGGAATTTTGGGGTCTCCCCGTGGCAATGATGGGGTTCTGGGGTTCCCAGTGGGAATTTTGGGGTTCCCAGTTGGATTTTGGGGGTTCCCAGTTGGATTTTGGGGTTTTGAGTTGGAATTTTGGGGTTCCCAGGTGGGGTTTTTGGGGTTCCCAGTTGGATTTTGGGGTTCTGAGTGAGAATTTTGGGGTTCCCAGTGGGGATTTTGGGGTCCCCAGTTGGATTTCGGGGTTCCCAGCTGGATTTGGGGGGTTCTGAGTGGGAATTTTGGGGTTCCCAAGTGGGGTTTTTGGGGTTCCCAGTTGGATTTTGGGGGTTCTGAGTGGGAATTTTGGGGTCCCCAGTTGGATTTTGGGGGTTCCCGAGTGGGAATTTCAGGGTTCCCAGGTGGGGTTTTTGGGGTCTCTCACTGGAATTTTGGGGGTTCTGAGTGGGAATTTTGGGGTTCCTGGCAGGAATCTGGGGTTCCCAGGTGGGGTTTTTGGGGTCCCCAGTTGGATTTTGGGGTTCCCAGTTGGATTTTGGGGGTTCTGAGTGGGAATTTTGGGATCTCTCATTGGAATTTTGGGGTTGCCAGTTGGGGTTTTTGGGGTTCCCAGTTGGATTTTTGGGGTTCTGAGTGGGAATTTTGGGGTTCCTGGTTGAATTTTGGGGGATTTTTCTCAGGATTTTGGGGGGATTTTCGTGGCAATTTGAGGGTTTTTGGCGGGAATTTCGGGGTCCATCCCATATTTCGGGGTTCCCGGTGGGAATTTCGGGGTCCCCAGTTGGATTTTGGGGGTTCTGAGTGGGAATTTTGGGGTTCCCAGTTGGGTTTTTGGGGTTCCCAGTTGGGATTTTGGGGGTTCTGAGTGGGAATTTTGGGGTCTCTTATTGGGATTTTGGGGGTTCTGAGGGAATTTTGGGGTTCCCAGTTGGATTTTTGGGGGTTCTGAGTGGGAATTTTGGGGTTCTTATTGGGATTTTGGGGTTCTGAGTGGGGATTTTGGGGTCCCCAGTTGGATTTCGGGGTTCCCAGATGGATTTTTGGGGGTTCTGAGTGGGGATTTTGGGGTTCCCAGGTGGGGTTTTTGGGGTTCCCAGTTGGATTTTGGGGTTTTGAGTTGGAATTTTGGGGTTCCCAGGTGGGGTTTTGGGGTCCCCAGTTGGATTTCGGGGTTCCCAGATGGATTTTTGGGGGTTCTGAGTGGGGATTTTGGGGTTGCCAGTTGGGGTTTTTGGGGGTTCCCAGTGGGAATTTTGGGGTCCCCAGTTGGGGTTTTTGGGGTCTCTTATTGGAATTTGGGGGTTCTGAGTGGGAATTTTGGGGTTCCTGGCAGGAATCGGGGGTTCCCAGGTGGGAATTTCGGGGTCCCCAGTTGGATTTTGGGGGTTCTGAGTGAGAATTTTGGGGTTCTGAGTGGGGATTTTAGGTTTCCCAGCAGGAATTTCGGGGTTCCCAGTTGGGTTTTTGGGGTCTCTCATTGGAATTTTGGGGGTTCCCGATGGGAATTTTGGGGTTCCTCTTGGGATTTTGGGGGTTCCTGATGGGAATTTAGGGGGATTTGGGGGTTCCCGGTTGAATTAGGGGGGATTTTTGGGGGGATTTTCTCGGGAATTTGGGGTTTTTCCTGGGATTTGGGGTCCTGGGTGGGAATTGCAGATGTTGGGGTCCCCCCCTCAGATTTTTGGGGTTCCCGATGGGAATTTCGGGGTTCCCAGTGGGGTTTTTGGGGTCTCTCATTGGAATTTTGGGGTTCTGAGTGGGAATTTTGGGGTTCTCAGTGGGGATTTTGGGGTTCCCAGTTGAATTTTGGGGGATTTTTCTCAGGATTTTGGGGGGATTTTCGTGGCAATTTGAGGGTTTTTGGCGGGAATTTCGGGGTCCATCCCATATTTCGGGGTTCCCGATGGGAATTTCGGGGTCCCCAGTTGGATTTTGGGGGTTCTGAGTGGGAATTTCAGGGTTCCCAGGTGGGGTTTTGG
>NW_022147771.1:0-8413 GCF_901933205.1 Camarhynchus parvulus
GACAGCAATGCCAACGCAGGCTAGTTTGATAGTGCCAATGGAGAGCTACAATCTGCCTTAAGGAACTGGGGCGGGTGAGTTTTCTTTCAGAGGGAAATGGCGGTGTTTTTGTTAGGGATCGTGTGGCCCTGAGTTTCCGGCTGGCTGCTGAAAATCAGCGATAGGAAGGATGCCTCTCAGACCCAAGCTGCAACCAGTGCCAACTCGGGCTGGTTTGATACTGCCAATGGAGGCCTACAATCTGCCATCAGGAACTGGGTCTGGTGAGTTTTCTTTGAGAGGGAAAGGGCGGTGTTTATGTGTGGGGGGCCCATGGCCTGGAGTGGCCGGGCTGGCTTCTGAAAATCCGCTGAAACTCAAGATGTCCCCAGACACAAGCTGGCGCCAATGCCAACTCAGGTTGGTTTGATAGTGCCAACGGACTCCTGTAATCTGCCATCAGGATCTGGGGTTGGTGAGTTTTCTTTCAGAGGAAAGGGCCGGGTGATTTTTTGGGGGCTTGTGGCCCGTAGTGGCCAGCTGTCTCCTGAAAATCTGCGATAGGCAGGATGCCTCCCAGACCCAAGCTGGCACCAGTGCCATCTCAGGCTGGTTTGATAGTGCCAACGGAGTCTTACAATCTGCCATCAGGAAGCAGGGGCTCGTGGAGTGTTGTTTCCCAGGGAAAGGACTGGTGTTTGTGTTTAGGGGCTGTGGCCGGAGTGGCCCGGCTGGCTCCTGAAAAATCCGGATAGGCAGGAGGCCTCTCAGACCCAAGCTGCAACCAGTGCCAACTCGGGCTGGTTTGATAGTGCCAACGGACTCTTACAATCTGCCATCAGGAACCGGGGCAGGTGAGTTTTCTTTGAGAGGGAAAGGACCGGTGTTTATGTGTGGGGGCCTATGGCTTGGAGTGGCCTGCTGGCTCCTGAAAATCCGCGATACACAGGATGCCTCCCAGACCCAAGCTGGCACCAGTGCCAACTCGGGCTGGTTTGATAGTGCCAACGGAGTCCTACAATCTGCCATCAGGAACCGGGGCTGGTGAGTTTTGTTTCCGAGGGAAAGGGCCCGTGTTTTAGTTGGGGGAGCCGGGCCGCCTGGCTCCTGAAAATCTGGCGACAGGCAGGATGCCTCCCAGACCCAAGCTGGCACCAGTGCCAACTCAGGCTGGTTTGATAGTGCCAACGGAGTCCCACAATCTGCCATCAGGAACCAGGGCTGGTGAGTTTTGTTTCCCGGGAAAGGGCTGGTGTTTATGTTTGGGGCCTGTGGCCCGGAGTGGCCGGCTGGCTCCTGAAAATCCGCGGATACGCAGGATGCCTCCCAGACCAAAGGGGGCACCAGTGGCAACTCGGCTGGTTTGGTAGTGCCAACGGAGTCTTGCAATCTGCCATCAGGAAGCAGGGCTGGTGAGTGTTGTTTCCCAGGGAAAGGACAGGTGTTTATGTTTGGGGCCTGTGGCCTGGAGTGGCCGGGCTGGCTCCTGAAAATGCACTTGAGGCAGGATGCCTCCCAGACCCAAGCTGGCACCTGTGCCAACTCGATTAGTTTGATAGTGCCCACGGAGTCCTACAATCTGCCATCAGGAACCGGGGGCGTGTGAGTTTTCTTTCAGAGGTAAAGGGGCCGGTGTTTATGTGTGGGGGCCTGTGGCCTGGAGTGGCCGGCTGGTTCCTGAAACTCCGCTGATACTCAGGATGCCTCCCAGACCCAAGATGACAGCAATGCCAACGCAGGCTAGTTTGATAGTGCCAATGGAGAGCTACAATCTGCCTTAAGGAACTGGGGCGGGTGAGTTTTTTTCAGAGGGAAATGGCCGGTGTTTTTGTTTGGGGATCGTGTGGCCCTGAGTTTCCGGGCTGGCTGCTGAAAATCCGCTGATAGGAAGGATGCCTCTCAGACCCAAGCTGCAACCAGTGCCAACTCGGGCTGGTTTGATACTGCCAATGGAGGCCTACAATCCGCCATCAGGAACTGGGTCTGGTGAGTTTTTCTTTGAGAGGGAAAGGGCCGGTGTTTATGTGTGGGGGCCCATGGCCTGGAGTGGCCGGCTGGCTTCTGAAAATCCGCGAAACTCAAGATGTCCCCAGACACAAGCTGGCGCCAATGCCAACTCAGGTTGGTTTGATAGTGCCAACGGACTCCTGTAATCTGCCATCAGGATCCGGGGTTGGTGAGTTTTCTTTCAGAGGGAAAGGGCCGGTGATTTTTTTTGGGGGCTTGTGGCCCGTAGTGGCCAGCTGTCTCCTGAAAATCTGCGATAGGCAGGATGCCTCCCAGACCCAAGCTGGCACCAGTGCCATCTCAGGCTGGTTTGATAGTGCCAACGGAGTCTTACCATCTGCCATCAGGAAGCAGGGCTCGTGAGTGTTGTTTCCCAGGGAAAGGACTGGTGTTTGTGTTTAGGGGGCTGTGGCCCGGAGTGGCCGGCTGGCTCCTGAAAATCCGCGATAGGCAGGAGGCCTCTCAGACCCAAGCTGCAACCAGTGCCAACTCGGGCTGGTTTGATAGTGCCAACGGACTTTACAATCTGCCATCAGGAACCGGGGCAGGTGAGTTTTGAGAGGGAAAGGACCGGTGTTTATGTGTTTGGGGCCTATAGGGAGTGGCCTGCTGGCTCCTGAAAATCTGGCGATACACAGGATGCCTCCCAGACCCAAGCTGGCACCAGTGCCAACTCGGGCTGGTTTGATAGTGCCAACGGAGTCCTACAATCTGCCATCAGAAACCGGGGCTGGTGAGTTTTGTTTTAGAGGGAAAGTGCCATTTTTTAAGTCGGGGGACCCGGGCCCGGATGGCTCCTGAAACTCTGCGATAGGCAGGATGCCTCCCTGACCCAAGCTGGCACCAGTGCCAACTCAGGCTGTTTGGTAGTGCCAACGGAGTCTTACAATCTGCCATCAGGAAGCAGGGCTGGTGAGTATTGTTTCCCAGGGAAAGGACTGGTGTATATGTTTGGGGGCCTGTGGCCTGGAGTGGCCGGCTGTCTCCTGAAAATCCGCGGATACGCAGGATGCCTCCCAGACCCAAGCTGACAGCAGTGCCAACTCAGGCTAGTTTGATAGTGCCAATGGAGGCCTACAATCTGCCATAAGGAACTGGGTTTTGTCAGTTTTCTTTGAGAGGGAAAGGGCCGGTGTTTATGTGTGGGGGCCCATGGCCTGGAGGGGCCTGCTGGCTGCTGAAAATCCGCGATACCAAGATGTCTCCCAGACCCGAGCTGGCACCAGTGCCAACTCAGGTTGGTTTGATAGTGCCAACGGACTCCTGCAATCTGCGATCAGGATCCGGGTTTGGTGAGTTTTCTTTCAGAGGGAAGGGACCGGTGTTTAATTTTGGGGGCCTCTGGCCCAGAATGGCCGGCTGGCTCCTGAAAATCCGCGATACGCAAGATGCCTCCCAGACCCAAGCTGGCACCAGTGCCAACTCAGGCTGGTTTGATAGTGCCAACGGACTCCGGCAATCTGCCATCAGGAACCAGGGCTGGGGAGTTTTCTTTCACAGGGAAAGTGCCAGTGTTTATGTTTGGGGGCCTGTGGCCCGGAGTGGCCGGCTGGCTGCTGAAAATCCACGATAGGCAGGATGCCTCCCTGACCCAAGCTGGCACCAGTGCCAACTCAGGCTGGTTTGATAGTGCCAACGGAGTCCTAAAATCTGCCATCAGGAAGAGGGGTTGCTGAGTTTTCTTTCAGAGGGAAAGGGCCAGTGTTTTCCTTTGGGGACTCGGGGCCGGATGGCTCCAGAAAATCCGCGAAACGCAAGATGCCTCCCAGACCCAAGCTGGCACCAGTGCCAACTCAGGCTGGTTTGATAGTGCCAGCGGACTCCAACAATCTGCCATCAGGATCCGGGATTGGTGAGTTTTCTTTCAGAGGGAAGGGATCGGTGTTTAGGTTTTAGGGCCTGTGGCCCGGAGTGGCCGGCTGGCTCCTGAAAATCCGCGATACGCAGGATGCCTCCCAGACCCAAGCAGGCTCCAGTGCCAAATCAGGCTGGTTTGGTAGTGCCAATGGAGTCCTACAATCTGCCATCAGGAACCGGGGCTGGTGAGTTTTTTCTTTCACAGGGAAAGGGCCAGTGATTATATTTGGGGCCTGTTGCCTGGAGTGGCCGGCTGGCTGCTGAAAATCCACGATATGCAGGATGCCTCCCAGACCCAAGCTGACACCAGTGCCAAATCAGGCTAGTTTGATAGTGCCAATGGAGTCCTGCAACCTGCCATCAGAAACCGGGGCTGGTGAGTTTTGTTTTAGAGGGAAAGTGCCATTTTTTAAGTCGGGGGACCTGGGCCCGGCTGGCTCCTGAAACTCTGCGATAGGCAGGATGCCTCCCTGACCCAAGCTGGCACCAGTGCCAACTCAGGCTGTTTGGAAGTGCCAACGGAGTCTTACAATCTGCCATCAGGAAGCAGGGCTGGTGAGTATTGTTTCCCAGGGAAAGGACTGGTGTATATGTTTGGGGGCCTGTGGCCTGGAGTGGCCGGCTGTCTCCTGAAAATCCGTGATACGCAGGATGCCTCCCAGACCCAAGCTGACAGCAGTGCCAACTCAGGCTAGTTTGATAGTGCCAATGGAGGCCTACAATCTGCCATAAGGAACTGGGTTTGGTGAGTTTTCTTTGAGAGGGAAAGGGCCGGTGTTTATGTGTGGGGGCCCATGGCCTGGAGTGGCCTGCTGGCTGCTGAAAATCGCGCACAAACGCAAGATGTCTCCCAGACCCGAGCTGGCACCAGTGCCAACTCAGGTTGGTTTGATAGTGCCAACGGACTCCTGCAATCTGCCATCAAGATCCGGGTTTGGTGAGTTTTCTTTCAGAGGGAAGGGACCGGTGTTTAATTTTGGGGGCCTCTGGCCCAGAATGGCCGGCTGGCTCCTGAAAATCCATAATACGCCGGGATGCCTCCCAGACCCAAGCTGGCACCAGTGCCAACTCAGGCTGGTTTGGTAGTGCCAATGGAGTCCTACAATCTACCATCAGGAACCGGGGCAGGTGAGTTTTCTTTCAGAGGGAAGGGGCCGGTGTTTTTGTGTGGGGGCCTATGGCATGGAGTGGCGGCTGGCTCCTGAAAATCCCGCATCGCCAGGATGCCTCCCAGACCCAAGCTGGCACCAGTGCCAACTCAGGCTGGTTTGATAGTGTTAATGGAGTCTTACAATCTGCCATCAGGAACTGGGGCTGGTGAATTTTCTTTCAGAGGCAAAGGGGCGGTGATTTTTGTTTGGGGACTGTGGCCGGATGGTCGGCTGGCTCCTGAAA
Organism: Camarhynchus parvulus; assembly: GCF_901933205.1. Lineage (NCBI taxonomy): Eukaryota > Metazoa > Chordata > Aves > Passeriformes > Thraupidae > Camarhynchus > Camarhynchus parvulus. Next base: position 5,239 of record NW_022147771.1, read on the forward strand.
ATCTGCAATAGGCAGGATGCCTCCCTGACCCAAGCTGGCACCAGTGCCAACTCAGGCTGGTTTGATAGTGCCAACGGAGTCCCACAATCTGCCATCAGGAACCAGGGCTGGTGAGTTTTGTTTCCCAGGGAAAGGGCTGGTGTTTATGTTTGGGGCCTGTGGCCTGGGTGCCCGGCTGGCTGCTGAAAATCCGTGATCACGCAGGATGCCTCCCAGACCAAAGGGGCACCAGTGGCAACACGGGCTGGTTTGGTAGTGCCAACGGAGTCTTGCAATCTGCCATCAGGAAGCGGGGCTGGTGAGTTTTGTTTCCCAGGAAAGGACTGTTGTTTATGTTTGGGGCCTGTGGCCTGGGTGGCGGCTGGCTCCTGAAAATCCACTTGAGGCAGGATGCCTCCCAGACCCAAGCTGGCACCAGTGCCAACTCGGATTGGTTTGATAGTGCCCACGGAGTCCTACAATCTGCCATCAGGAACCGGGGCGTGTGAGTTTTGTTTCAGAGGTAAAGGGCCGGTGTTTATGTGTGGGGGCCTGTGGCCTGGGTGGCGGCTGGTTCCTGAAACTCCGCGATACTCAGGATGCCTCCCAGACCCAAGATGACAGCAATGCCAACTCGGGCTGGTTTTGATAGTGCCAGTGGGAGGTCCTACAATCTGCCTCAAGGAACTGGGGCTGGTGAGTTTTCTTTCAGAGGAAAGGCCCGGTGTTTTTGTTTAGGGGCCGTGTGGCCTGAGTTTCCGGCTGGCTCCTGGGCGATAGGAAGGATGCCTCCCAGACCCAAGCTGCAACCAGTGCCAACTCGGGCTGGTTTGATAGTGCCAATGGGTCCTACAATCTGCCATCAGGAACTGGGGCTGGTGAGTTTTCTTTGAGAGGAAAGGGCGGTGTTTATGTTTGGGGCCCATGCCCCGAGGTGCCCGGCTGGCTTCTGAAAATCCAGCGACTCATGGGGATGCCTCCCAGACACAAGCTGGCACCAATGCCAACCGGGGGTTGGTTTTGATAGTGCCAGCAGGACTCCTGTAATCTGCCATCAGGATCTGGGGTTGGTGAGTTTTTGTTTCAGAGGGAAAGGGCGGTGATTTTTTGGGGGGGCCTGTGCGTGGTGGCCGGCTGTCTCCTGAAAATCCGCGATAGGAAGGATGCCTCCAGACCCAAGCTGGCACCAGTGCCAACTTCGGGCTGGTTTGATAGTGCCAACGGACTCTTACAATCTGCCATCAGGACCGGGGCAGGTGAGTTTTTCTTTGAGAGGAAAAGGACCGGTGTTTATGTGTGGGGGCCTATGGCATAGGTCGGCCTGCTGGCTCCTGAAAATCCGCGATACACAGGATGCCTCCCAGACCCAAGCTGGCACCAGTGCCAACTCGGGCTGGTTTGATAGTGCCAGCGAGGTCCTACAATCTGCCATCAGGAACGGGGCTGGTGAGTTTTGTTTCGAGGGAAAGGGCCAGTGTTTTGTTAGGGGGGGAGGCGGGGCGTCTGGCTCCTGAAAATCTGCGACAGGCAGGATGCCTCCCAGACCCGAGCTGGCACCAGTGCCAACTCAGGCTGGTTTGGTAGTGCCAACGGAGTCTTACAATCTGCCATCAGGAACCAGGGCTGGTGACTTTTTTTTCCAGGAAAAGGGGTGGCATTATTGTTTTTGGGGCCTGTGAACTGGGTGGCGGCTGGCTGCTGAAAATCCGCGATCTCAAGATGTCTCCCAGACCTGAGCTGGCACCAGTGCCATCTCAGTTTGGTTTGATAGTGCCAACGGACTCCTGCAATCTGCCATCAGGATCTGGGGTTGGTGAGTTTTCTTTTCATTGTGAAGGGGCTGGTGTTTACTTTTTGGGGGCCTCTGGGCCCAGAGTGGCGGCTGGCTCCTGAAAATCCACGATCACATGGGGGATGCCTCCCAGACCCAAGTTGTCACCAGTACCAACTCAGCCCTAGTTTGATACTGCCAGTGGAGTCCTACAATCTGCCATCAGGAAATGGGGCTGGTGAGTTTGGTTTCCGATGGAAAGGGCTAGTGTTTTAGTTTGGGGCCCGGGCCGGTGGGCTGGCTCCCTGAATATCTGCGATGGCGGGATGCCTCCCAGACCCAAGCTGGCACCAGTGCCAACTCAGGCTGGTTTGATGGTGCCAACGGAGTCTTACAATCTGCCATCAGGAACTGGGGCTACTGAGTTTTTCTTTCAGAGGGCGGGCGGTGATTTTTATTTGGGGACTGTGCCGGATGGTCCGGCTGGCTCCTGAAAATCTGCAATAGGCAGGATGCCTCCCTGACCCAAGCTGGCACCAGTGCCAACTCAGGCTGGTTTGATAGTGCCAGCAGGTCCCACAATCTGCCATCAGGAACCAGGGCTGGTGAGTTTTGTTTCCCAGGGGAAAGGGCTGGTGTTTTATGTTTGGCGGGGCCTGTGCCTGGGTGGCGGCTGGCTGCTGAAAATCCGTGTCGCAGGATGCCTCCCAGACCAAAGGGGGCACCAGTGGCATACGGGGGCTGGTTTAGTATTACCAGCGAGGTCTTGCAATCTGCCATCAGGGGAAGCAGGGCTGGTGAGTGTTGTTTTCCCAGGGAAGGGACTGGTGTTTATGTTTGGGGCCTGTGGCCTGGGTGCTTGACTGGCTCCTGAAAAATGCACTTGAGGCAGGATGCCTCCCCAGACTAAGCTGGCACCTGTGCCAACTCGGATTGGTTTGATAGTGCCGCGGTCCTACAATCTGCCATCAGGAACCGGGGCGTGTGAGTTTTTTTCTTTTCAGAGGTAAAGGGGCGTGTGTTTATGTGTGGGGCCTGTGGCCTGGGTGGCGGCTGGTTCCTGAAACTCCGCGATGACTCAGGATGCCTCCCAGACCCAAGATGACAGCAATGCCAAGGAGGCTGGATTTGATAGTGCCAATGAGCTACAATCTGCCATAGGAACTGGGGCGGGTGAGTTTTCTTTCAGAGGAAATGGCGGTGTTTTTTGTTGGGGATCGTGTGGCCCTGAGTTTCCGGCTGGCTGCTGAAAATCCGATAGGAAGGATGCCTCTCAGACCCAAGCTGCAACCAGTGCCTTCTTCGGGCTGGTTTGATAGTGCCAATGGAGGCCTACAATCTGCCATCAGGAACTGGGTCTGGTGAGTTTTTCTTTGAGAGGGAAAGGGCGGTGTTTATGTGTGGGGGGCCCATGGCCTGGAGTGG
>NW_022147772.1:0-8412 GCF_901933205.1 Camarhynchus parvulus
AAAATTGGGAATGATGAAAATTGGGGGAATAAAAGGGGAAATTTGGGAATTTGGAAAATTTTGGATTAAAAATTTGGGGAAAAAAAGGAAAATTGGGAATTTTGGGAAAATTGGGGCAGAAAATTGGGAAAAATTCTGAAAATTTCTAAAAAAAAAGGAAAAATTGGGAATTATTGGAAATGGGGCAAAAAAAAGGGAAAAATTGGGAATTTGGAAATTTCAGGAAGAAAAAAAGGGAAAAATTGGGAATTATTGGAAATTTGGGGCAGAGAATGGAAAAATTTGGGGAATTTTGGAAGATTTGGGGAAGAAAAAAGTGAAATTTGGGAATTACTGAAAAATTCAGGAATAAAAAAGAGAAAAAATGGGAATGATTGGAAATTTGGGGCAGGGAAAGGGGAAAAATTGGGGAATTGTGGAAAAATTTGGGAAGGAAAAAGGAAAAAATTGGGAATTTTGCAAAATTGGGAATAAAAATTGGGAAAAAATTTGGGAATTATGAAAAATTTGGGGAATAAAAAGGAAAAATTGGGTTTATGGGGGAATAAAAAAGGGAAAAATTGGGAATTTGGGGAAAATTAGGGAAGAAAAAAGGGAAAAAATTGGGAATGATTGGAAATTTGGGGCAGAAAAAAGAAAAAATTGGGAATGATTGGAAATTTGGGGCAGGGAAAGGGGAAAAATTGGGGAATTCCGGAAAAATTAGGGAAGAAAAAGGAAAAATTGGGAATTTTGGAGAAATTGGGACAGAAAATTGGGAAATTTCTGGGAATTCTGGAAAATTTTGGGAATTAAAAAGGGAAAATTGGGAATGATGGAAAATTTTGGGAATAAAAAAGGGAAAATTGGGAATTATGGAAAATTTGGGAAAAAAAGGAAAATGGGAATTTGGGAAAATTGGGCAGAAAAATGGGAAATTTGGGAATTATGGAAAATTTGGGGAATAAAAAAAGAAAAAAAATTGGGAATTATTGAAATTTGGGAATAAAAAGGGAAAAATTGGGAATTTGGAAAATTGGGAAGAAAAAAAAGGGAAATTTTTAGAATTCTTGAAAATTTGGGGCAAAAAAAGGAAAATTTGGGGAATTTGGAAAATTTGGGGAAAAAAAAAGTGAAATTTGGGAAGGAAAAAGGAAAAAAAATTTCAGGAAAATAAAAAAAGAGAAAAATTGGGAATTTTGGAAAAATTTGGGGCAGGAAAAGGGGAAAAATTGGGAATTTTGGAAAAAATTAGGGCAAAAAAGGGAAAAATTGGGAATTTTGGGAAAATTGGGGGAATAAAAAAAGGGAATGATTGGAATTTTGGGAAAATTGGGGAAAATTGGGAAAAAATTGAAAATTTGGGGAAAAAAATTGAAAAAAAAGGAAAAAATGGGGAAATTTGAAAAATCAAAATCCCCTGGGAATTCTGCAAATTTTGGGAATTTGGAAAATTAGGGAAGAAAAAGGGAAAAAAATTGGAATTTTGGAAATTTGGGGAAGAAAAAAGGGGAAAATTGGGGAATAAAATGGAAAAATTGGGGAAGGAAAAAAAAGGAAAAAATTGGGAATTCTGGAATTTAGGGAATAAAAAAGGAAAATTGGGATTGGAAATTGGGAAAGGGGAAAAAATGGGAATTTTGGGAAAATTTTGGGAAGAAAATTGGGAAAAATTTGGGAATGATGGAAAATTTGGGGAATAAAAAAGGGAAAATTTGGGAATTTTGGAAAATTTGGGGAATAAAAAAGGAAAAAATGGGAATTTTGGGAAAATTCAGGCAAAAAATTGGGAAAATTTCTGGGAATTCTGGAAAATTTGAGGCAGGGAATGGAAATATTGGGAATTTTGTAAGACCTTGGGAAGAAAAAAGGCAAATTTTGAGAATTGTGGAAAATTGAAGGAATAAAAAGGGGGAAATTGGGAATTCTGGAAAAATTCGTGAATAAAAAAGGGAAAATTGGGGAATTACAGGAAAATTTGGGTGAGGAAAGGGAAAATTTGGGGAATTCTGGAAAATTGAGGGCAGAAACAAGGGAAAAAAATTGGGACTTATGGAAAAATTAGGCCAAAGAAGGGGAAAATTATGGGATTTACAGGCATGGGATGGGAAAAATCAGGGAATTATGGAAAAATGAGGGCAGAGAAATAAAAAATTTGGGAATTAAGGAAAATGGAGGGCCCAGAGCTGCTCCCAATGCACCTGGCTGGGGAATGCTGCTCCACAGGCACCTGGAGCTGTGCGATCCTGGGGATTTGGGGATATTTCGGGATATTTTGTGGATATTCTGGGATATTTTAGGGTATTTTCTGGATATTTGGGGATATTTCAGGATATTTGAGGATATTTCGGGAATGTCACCCTCACACAAAGCGCTGCCAACCCCACCCCAGGGCCCGTCCCCATTGCCGGGGGCGGCGGTGCCATTTTCCTAAGCGGGAATTAAAAAAAAATTTAATTCAATTAAAAAATCGATTTAAAAAAAAAAAAAAAAAGCCGGGAATGAGGTCGGGAATTTCGAGCAGAGCAAGGAAGGAAGGAGAAGGTGAAGAGGCCGGAGCGCGGTGGGACTTTTGCAATCAACTTTCAACCCACGCCGAGCCGAGCCCTGAGGGGGCGGCTGAGGGAGGAGGGAGCGCGGGGTCCCTGAGGGGGGAGCGATGGCGGAGGGCGGGCACGGAGCGAGGGGAGGGGACGGAGCGAACGAGAGGGAGACGGAGAGGGAGAGAGAGGGAGAGAGAGAGAAGAGAGGGGGAGGCGGCGGCCGCCATGGCCGGGAAGGAGCGGGGGGAGCGGGGCCGCTGCCGCCTCGCTGCCCTGCCCAGCCCGGTGACAGCTGCCGGGGGAGCCGCGGGGAAGCGGCGCGGCCGCGGCTCCGCCCGCGGGGCCCCGCTCGTTCGCTCGCTCGCTCGCTCGCACTCACCTGCCGCTGCCAGGGCCGAGGCCGCGGGCAGCGCCGCAGCGACTCCCGCGGCCGGGCCGGGCCCCGGGGCTGCGGCCTGCGGGAGCCGCCCGGGGAAGGCGGCGGGCGGTGCTGGCGGCCCCGGCTCCCCTCAGGGGCTCCCCCCGGGCCGGCCGGGGCCCCTCGGCTGGGCGGCGCGGCGCGGCTGCGGGGCTCCGGCTCGGGCTCGCCGCGATCCTCCCTCCTCCCGGCGGGACGGGGCGGAGCTGGGCATGGAGGACGAAGGGGGCGGTGGCGGCGGAGCTCCGCTGGGGATGGATCCTCCTCCTCCTCCTGCCCTTCCTCCTCCTCCTCCGCCAGCCCAGGCCTCAGAGCCGCGAGCCGCCATCTTCTGCCGCCAGCCCGGAGCTGCGGGCCCGGGGCGGCCCCGCTGCTGCGGCCGGGACGGGGACGGGAAGGGGAAGGGGACGGGAAGGGGAAGGGAAGGGGAAGGCGGCGCCATGTTGGCGGCTGAGGGCGGCCGCAGCTGAGGCGCTGCTGAGGGCGGCTGAGGGCCGGGCCCGGGCGTCGCTGCCCGGTGCCGCTGCTCTGCCCTCGCTTCCCGATCCCTGCCGGTGCCGCCGCTGTGCCCTCAGCCCCGGTGCCCTCTCGGTGCCCTCAGCCCCGGGAGCTTTTCGGTGTCCCCTCGGTGCCCTCAGCTCCGGGACGCCGCCGTGCCCTGAGCCCCGGATGGTTCCCGGTGCCGCCGCTGTGCCCTCAGCCCCGGTGCCCTCTCGGTGCCCTCAGCCACGGGAGCTCCCCGGTGCCATCGCTCTGCCCTCAGCGCCGGTGCCCGCTCGGTACCCTCAGCCCCGGTGTCACCGCTGTCCCCTCAGCCCCGGTGCCCTCTCGGTGCCCTCAGCCCCGGGAGCTTTTCGGTGTCACCGCTGTCCCCTCAGCCCCGGTGTCCCCTCGGTGCCCTCAGCCACGGGAGCTTTTCGGTGCCGTCTCTCTGCCCTCAGCCCCGGTGTCCCTTCGGTGCCCTCAGCCCCGGTGTCCCTCAGTGTCCCCTCGGTGCCCTCAGCCGCGGATCGTTCCTGGTGTCCCTCGGTGCCCTCAGCCCCAGGACCTTCCCAGTGTCACCGCTCTGCCCTCAGCCTCGGTGTCCCTTCGGTGTCCCTTCGGTTCCCTCAGCCCCGGGAGCTCCCCGGTGTCACCGCTGTCCCCTCAGCCCCGGTGTCCCTCCGGTGCCCTCAGCCCCGGGAGCTCCCCGGTGCCGTCTCTGTCCCCTCAGCCTCGGTGTCCCTTCGGTTCCCTCAGCCCCGGGAGCTCCCCGGTGCCGTCACTGTCCCCTCAGCCTCGGTGTCCCCTCCCTGTCCCCCCCAGCCCCGGGGGTCCCTCAGTGTCCCCTCAGTGCCCTCAGGCCCGGATCGTTCCCAGTGTCGCCGCTCTGCCCTCAGCCCCGGGACCCTGCCGGTGTCCCCTCAGTGCCCTCAGCCCTGGTGTCCCGCGGTGTCCCCTTGGTGCCCTCAGCCCCGGGTCCTCCTCGGTGTCCCCTCGGTGCCCTCAGGCCCGGATCGTTCCCAGTGTCACCGCTCTGCCCTCAGCCTCAGTGCCCTCCGTGTCCCCTCAGTGTCCCCTCGATGCCCTCAGCCCTGGGTCCTTCTCGGTGTCGCCGCTCTGCCCTCAGCCCCGGGACCCTGCCGGTGTCCCCTCAGTGCCCTCAGCCCTGGTGTCCCGCGGTGTCCCCTTGGTGCCCTCAGCCCCGGGTCCTTCTCGGTGTCCCCTCGGTGCCCTCAGGCCCGGATCGTTCCCAGTGTCCCCTGGGTGTCCCTCAGTGTCCCCTCAGTGTCCCCTCACTGTCCCCTCACTGTCCCCTCGCTGTCCCCTCACTGTCCCCTCACTGTCCCCTCGCTGTCCCCTCACTGTCCCCTCGGTGTCCCCAGCCCAGCCCTGGCCAGGCCGAGTTCCCGGCGCTGCCTCAGCCGCGTTGGCCGCTGAAATTCGGGGGTTTGGGATTTGAAATTCCCCTGAAATTTGGGGATTTGGTTTGGCTGGGAAAGGACCCGAAACCCCAACCCCGACCCCTCCCCAGCCCGGGGTGCTCCAACCTCTCCTTGGGATCCGGGGATTCTCTGGGAATTCCTTCCCAAATCCCATTTCCCCTTTCCCAGGGAATTCCCTCCATTCCCAACCTGGCACTGGATCCATCCCCATCCCAAATCCTCTCTGGGAAGGAATTTTTGGAATTCCCTGGGAATTCAGGACTCCCCTTTTCCATCCCCAAATCCCATAAAACCCCTCAGGATGAATCCTGGATCCCGGAATCCTGGAATTCCTCAGATGGGATCCCTGGAGCTTCAATCCCATCCCATCCCCACCCCACAATTCCGGGATTTTCCAGCCTTTCCTGGGACACTACCAGGGATTCTCTGGGAATTCCTTCCCAAATCCCTCCCAGGTTTGAAGGGTTTTTTGAGGAACTTCTGCGAATTTTTTCACGATTTGACGTTTCCTACAGGATTTTGTGAGTTTTTTGTGTGGGGATTTGGGGTCTTTTTTATGGCATTTGGGGTTTTTGGGGGATACCCCAAGAATTCCTTCCCAAATCCCATTTTTCCCTTTCCCAGGGAATTCCCTCCATTCCCAGCTCTCCCACCCTGGCGTTGGATCCATCCCCATCCCAGCTCCTCTATGGGAAGGAATTTTGGGAATTCCCTGGGAATTGGGGACTCCAGGAAGGGTCTCCCTTCCCTTTCCCATCCCCAAATCCCATAAAAATCCCTGGGGATGGATCCTGAGTGTCCTGGATCCCGGAATCCCGGAATGGTTTGGGATGGGATCCCTGGACCTTCAATCCCATCCCATTCCCACCCCACAATTCCGGGATTTTCCAGCCTTTCCTGGGACACTCCCAGGGATTCTCTGGGAATTCCTTCCCAAATCCCTCCCAAATCTGAACAGGTTTTTTTAGGAACTTCTGGGAATTTGTTCAGGATTTGACATTTTCTGCAGGATTTTGTGGGGGTTTTGAGTGAGGATTTTGGGTTCTTTTCTGGGATTTGGGGTTTTTGGGGGATACCCTGGGAATTCCTTCCCAAATCCCATTTTCCCTTTCCCAGGGAATTCCCTCCATTCCCAGCCTGGCTTTGGATCCATCCCCATCCCAGCTCCTCTCCAGGAAGGAATTTTGGGAATTCCCTGGGAATTCAGGACTCCACTTCTCTTTTCCATCCCAAATCCCATAAAAACCCCTCAGGATGAATCCTGGATCCCGGAATCCTGGAATTCCTCAGATGGGATCCCTGGAGCTTCAATCCCATCCCATCCCCACCCCACAATTCCGGGATTTTCCAGCCTTTCCTGGGACACTCCCAGGGATTCTCTGGGAATTCCTTCCCAAATCCCTCCCAGGTTTGAAGGGTTTTTTGAGGAACTTCTGCGAATTTTTTCACGATTTGACGTTTCCTACAGGATTTTGTGAGTTTTTTGTGGGGGGATTTGGGGTCTTTTTTATGGGATTTGGGGTTTTTGGGGGATACCCCAGGAATTCCTTCCCAAATCCCATTTTTCCCTTTCCCAGGGAATTCCCTCCATTCCCAGCTCTCCCACCCTGGCGTTGGATCCATCCCCATCCCAGCTCCTCTCTGGGAAGGAATTTTGGGAATTCCCTGGGAATTCAGGACTCCAGGAAGGGTCTCCCTTCCCTTTTCCATCCCCAAATCCCATAAAAATCCCTGGGGATGGATCCTGAGTGTCCTGGATCCCAGAATCCCGGAATGGTTTGGGATGGGATCCCTGGACCTTCAATCCCATCCCATTCCCACCCCACAATTCCGGGATTTTCCAGCCTTTCCTGGGACACTCCCAGACCCAAAAACCCCAAACCCTTCTCCCCCATCCCAGGGCAGGATTTTTCCCCAAACAATTCCCAAACATTTCCCAAAGAATTCCCAAAGAATTCCCAAACTCCCTCTCACCGCAGCTCCGTTCTCCGGCTCCGTCCGGGATTTTCGGGCTGATTTGCCCGAGGATTTTCGGGAGTTGTTTGTGCCGGAATTCCCGCCGGGAACGGGGAGAGGACAAACAGGAGGGATTGGGAACCCCGGGGGAGGCCGAGCTGGGAATTCCAGCCCGGCCGCACCTGAGCCCCAGCGGCTGCTCCCGCAAAATCCGGGCCTGGATTCTCCCAAAACAACGGGAAAATCGGAGATAAATGCAGGAAAAATCCGGGAGAAATCCGTAAAAAGTTTGGGAGAAATGCAGGAAAAATCCGGGAGAAATTTGGGATAAATACAGGAAAAAATCCGGGAGAAATTTGGGAGAAATCCAGGAAAAATCCGGGAGAAATTTGGGAGAAATGCAGGAAAAAATCCGGGAGAAATTTGGGATAAATACAGGAAAAATCCGGGAGAAATTTGGGAGAAATCCATGAAAAAATCCGGGAGAAATTTGGGAGAAATTCCAGGAAAAATCCGGGAGAAATCCACGATAAAAAAAAAATCGGGAAAAATTGGGGGAGAAATGCAGGAAAAATCCGGGAAAAATTTGGGAGAAATCCAGGAAAAATCCGGGACAAACACAGGAAAAATTGGGATAAATCCATGAAAAATCTGGGATAAATCCATGAAAAATTTGGGAGAAATTTGGGATAAATCCAGGAAAAATCCGGGAGAAATCCAGGAAAAATTCAGGAGAAATTTGGGAGAAATCCAGCAAAAATCCGGGAGAAATCCCTGAAAAATTTGGAAGAAATCCATAAGAAATCCAGGAAAAATTCAGGAGAAATCCAGGAGAAATTTGGGATAAATCCAGGAAAAATTCAGGAGAAATTTGGGAGAAATCCAGGAAAAATCAGGAGAAATTCAGAATAAATCCAGGAAAAATCCATGAAAAATCTGGGATAGATCCAGGAAAAATCCGAGAGAAATTCAGGATAAATCTCAGAGAAATTTGGGATAAATACAGGAAAAATCCGGGAGAAATTTGGGAGAAATCCATGAAAAATCCGGGAGAAATTTGGGAGAAATCCAGGAGAAATTTGGGATGAATCAATGAAAAATCCATGAAAAATCCGGGACAAATCAATGAAAAAATGCAGGAAAAATCTGGGAAAAATCCAGGAGAAATCCATGAAAAATTCAGGATAAGTCCATGAAAAGTCTGCGATAAATCCATTAAAAATCCGGGAGAAATCCAGGAAAAATCCAGGAAAAATTCAGGAGAAATCCCTGAAAAATTTGGGATAAATCCTTGAAAAATCTGGGAGAAATCCATCAAAAATCTGGGAGAATTGCAGGAAAAATTTGGAATAAATCTCTGAGGAATCCAGGAGAAATCCATGAAAAATCCGGGAGAAATTTGGGATAAATCCCTGAAAAATTTGGAAGAAATCCATGAAAAATGCATGAAAAAAATCCAGGATAAAACCATGAAAAGTCTGGGATACATCCATGAAAAATTCAGGAGAAATCCAGGAAAAATCCAGGAGAAACACAGGAAAAATTGGGATAAATCCATGAAAAATCCATGAAAAATCTGGGATAGATCCAG
>NW_022147773.1:0-8408 GCF_901933205.1 Camarhynchus parvulus
AGCCTTAGTTGGCACTGGTGACAGCTTGGGTCTTGGGAATCATTCCCTGTATCACCGATTTTCAGGAGCCAGCCGCCACTCCAGGGCACAGACATCAAAACATAAACAACGGTACATTTCTTTGGAAATAAAAGTCACCTGCCCTAGTCCCTTATGGCAGATTGTAGTACTCCGTTGGCACTATCAAACCAGCCCGAGTTGGCACGGGTGCCAGCTTGGGTCTGAAAACATTCCCCTGTATCAAGGATTTTCATGAGCCAGCTGGCCCCTCCTTTCAACAGACCCCCAAACATAAACAATGGCACTTTCCCTGTGAAACCAAAATCCACTTGCCCAGTTCCCGGATGGCAGATTGTAGGACTCCGCTGGCACTATGAAATAGGGCCTGAGCTGGCACTGGTGCCAGCTTGGTCTGGGAAGCATTCCTGTATCGCAGATTTTCAGGAGCCAGCTGGCCCTGTCCACCGCCCCGAAACATAAACAACCACCTATTCCCGGGGAAACAAAAGTCACCAGCCCCGGTTCCTGATGGCAGATTTTAGGACTCGTTGGCACTATCAAACCAGCCCGAGTTGGCACTGGTGCCAGCTTGGGTCTGGGAGGCATCCTGCGATCGGCGTATTTCAGGAGCCAGGCCGCCACCCGGCCACAGACCCCCAAACATAAACAATGGCACTTCCCTGGGATGGAAAAGTCATCAGCCCCGGGTCCTGATCGCAGATTGTAAAACTCCGTTGGCACTATCAAAACCAGCCTGAGTTGGCACGGGTGCCAGCTTGGGTCTGGGTAAAGGCATTCCTGTATCGAAGGATTTTTCAGGAGCCAGCCGCCCCTCTCCGAACAACAGACCCCCAAATATAAACAACGGCCCTTTTCTCTGAAACAAAAGTCACCTGCCCAGGTTCTGGATGATGGCAGATTGTAGGACTCCGTTGGCACTATCAAACCAGCCGGCCTGGCCCTGGTGCCAACTTGTTTCTGGGAATCATTCCCTGTATTGTTGATTTTCAGGAGCCAGCCGCCACTCCTGTCCACAGGCCCCCAAACATAAACAATGGCACTTTCCTGTGAAACCAAAATCACTTGCCCAGTTCCCGGATGATGGCAGATTGTAGGACTCGTTGGCACTATGAAACCAGCCTGAGCTGGCACTGGTGCCAGCTTGGGTCTGGGAAGCATTCCCTGTATCGCTGGGATTTTTCAGGAGCCAGCTGGCCACTCCTGTCCACCTGTCCGGAAACATAAACAACCACCCTTTCCCCTGGGAAACAAAAGTCACCAGCCCCGGTTCCTGATGGCAGATTTTAGGACTCGTTGGAGACTATCAAACCAGGCCCGAGTTGGCACTGGTGCCAGCTTGGGTCTGGGAGGAATCATCCTGCGCATTGTAGATTTTCAGGAGCCAGCCGGCCATTCCAGGCCACAGGCCCCCAAACATAAACAACGATCCATTCCCTGGGAAGGAAAAGTCATCAGCCCCGGTTCCTGATGGCAGATTGTGGGACTCCGCTGGCACTATCAAACCAGCCCGAAGTTGTCACTGGTGCCATCTTGGGTCTGGGAGGCATCCTGCGTGATCGCGGATTTTCAGGAGCCAGCGGCCTCTCTGGGCCTCAGGCCCCCAAACATAAATAACTGCCCTTTCCCTTTGAATCAAAAGTCACCTGCCCAGGTCCCTGATGGCAGATTGTGGGACTCCTCGCTGGCACTATCAAACCAGCCCGAGCTGGCACTGGTGCCAGCTTGGGTCTGGGAATCATTCCCTGTATCGCGATTTTCAGGAGCCAGCCGCCACCCTGTGCACATACCCCCAAATATAAACAACGGTCCATTCCCTCTGAAACAAAAGTCACCTGCCCAGGTTTCATTGATGGCAGATTGTAGGACTCCATTGGCACTATCAAACCAGCCCGAAGTTGGCACTGGTGCCAGCTTGGTCTCCGGGAATCATTCCCTGTGTCGCTGATTTTCAGGAGCCAGCCGCCACCTCCTGTCTATAGACCTCAAAATAATCTTCGGCCCTTTCCTTTGAAACAAAAGTCACATGCCCAGGTTCCGCGATGGTAGATTGAAAGGACTCGCTGGCACTATCAAACCAGCCCGTGTTGGCACTGGTGCCAGCTTGGGTCTGGGAGGCATCCCCGCGCATCGCGGATTTTCAGGAGCCAGCTGGCCACCCAGGCCACCGCCACCAAACATAAACAACGAACCTTTCCTGGGAAGGAAAAGTCATCAGCCCAGGTTCGTGATGTCAGATTGTAGGACTCGCTGGCACTATCAAACCAGCCCGAGTTGGCACTGGTGCCAGCTTGGGTCGGGGAAGCATTCCTGTATCGCTGGATTTTCAGGAGCCAGCCGCCACTCCGGCCGCAGAGATCGAAAATATGAACAACGCAATTTCCTGTGGAAACAAAACTCACCAGCCCTGGTCCTGATGGCAGATTGTAGGACCTCGCTGGCACTATCAAAACCAGCCTGAGTTGGCACTGGTGCCAGCTTGGGTCTGGGGAGGCATCCTGTGTATCGTGGATTTTCAGGAGCCAGCCGCCACTCCGGCCTCAGGCCCCCAAACATAAACAACGGCCCTTTCCTCTGAAGCAAAAGTCACCAGCCCCGGTTCCTGATGGCAGATTTTAGGACTCCATTGGCACTATCAAACCAGCCCGAAGTTGGCACTGGTGCCAGCTTGGGTCTGGGAATCATCCCCTGTATCGCTGGATTTTCAGGAGCCAGCCGCCCTCCTTTCAACAGACCCCCAAATATAAACAACAACGCCCTTTCCTCTGAAACAAAAGTCACCAGCCCCGGTCCTGGATGGCAGATTGTAGGACACCGTTGGCACTATCAAACCAGCCCGAAGTTGGCACTGGTGCCAGCTTGGGTCTGGGAGGCATCCCCTCTCGCTGGATTTTCAGGAGCCAGCCGGCCACTCCTGTCCAGAGCCCCAAATATAAAAACAACGGGCCTTTCCTGTGAAACAAAAATCACTTGCCCAGTTCATTGATGGCAGATTGTAGGACTCCGCTGGCACTATCAAAACTAGCCTCGAGTTTGCACTGGTGCCAGCTTGGGTCTGGGGAAGCATTCCCTGTATCGCAGATTTTCAGGAGCCAGCTGGCCACCCTGTCCACCGCCCGAAACATAAAACAACGACCCTTTCCCCTGGGAAACAAAAGTCACCAGCCCCGGTTCCTGATGGCAGATTTTAGGACTCGTTGGCACTATGAAACCAGCCCGGAGTTGGCACTGGTGCCAGCTTGGGTCTGGGAGGTATCCCGTGCTGCAGATTTTCAGGAGCCAGCCGCCATTCCAGGCCACAGACCCCAAACATAAACAACGATCCATTCCTGGGAAGGAAAAGTCACCAGCCCAGGTTCCTGATGGCAGATTGTGGGACTCGTTGGCACTATCAAAACCAGCCTGAGTTGGCACTGGTGCCAGCTTGGGTCTGGGAGGCATCCTGCGTATCGCGGATTTTCAGGAGCCAGCGGGCCACCCTGTCCAGAGACCCCCAAACAAAAACAACGGCACTTTCCTTGAAAAAAAGTCGCCTGCCCAGGTCCTGATGGCAGATTGTAGACCTCCGTTGGCACTATCAAACCAGCCCGAAGTTGTCACTGGTGCCAGCTTGGGTCTGGGAGGCATCCCGTGACGCTGGATTTTCAGGAGCCAGCCCGCCACCAGGCCTATGGCCCCCAAAACCTAAATAACGGACCTTTCCCTTTGAAACAAAAAGTCAGATGCCCAGGTTCCGATGGCAGATTGTAGGACTCGTTGGCACTATCAAACCAGCCCGAGTTGGCACTGGTGCCAGCTTGGGTCTGGGAGGCATCCTGGCTTTCGCTGATTTTTAGGAGCCAGCCGCCACCGGGCCTATGGCCCCCAAACATAAACAACGGCCCTTTCCTCTGAAACAAAAGTCACCAGCTCCTGGTCCTGATGGCAGATTGTGGGACTCCGTTGGCACTATCAAACCAGCCCGAAGTTGGCACTGGTGGCAGCTTGGGTCTGAGAGGCATCCCGCGTGACGCGGATTTTCAGAAGCCAGCCGCCACTCTAGGCTACAGGCCCCCAAATAGAAACAACGGCCTTTCCCTGGGAAACAAAAAGTCACCTGCCCTGGTTCCTGATGGCAGACTGTAGGAGTCCCGTTGGCACCATCAAAACCAGCCCCGAAGTTGGCACTGGTGCCAGCTTGGGTCTGGGGGCATCCTGCATATCGCGGATTTTCAGGAGCCAGCTGGCCACCCAGGCCACCGCCCCCAAACATAAACATCGAACCTTTCCTGGGAAGGAAAAGTCATCAGCCCAGGTTCGTGATGTCAGATTGTAGGACTCCGTTGGCACTATGAAACCAGCCCGAAGCTGGCACTGGTGCCAGCTTGGGTCTGGGAGGCATCCCTGTATCATGGATTTTCAGGAGCCAGCCGGCCACTCGGGGCCCAGGCCCCAAACATGAACAACGGCACTTTCCCCTGGGAAACAAAACTCACCAGCCCCTGGTCCTGATGGCAGATTGTAGGACTCGTTGGCACTATCAAACCAGCCGGAGTTGGCACTAGTGCCAGCTTGGGTCTGGGAGGCATCCATGATCGCTGGATTATCAGGAGCCAGACGGCCACCAGGTCCAGAGACCCCCAAACAAAAACAACGCACATTCCCTTGGAAAAAGTCACCAGCCCAGGTTTCTGATGGCAGATTGTGGGACCTGTTGGCACTATCAAACCAGCCCTCGAGTTGGCACTGGTGCCAGCTTGGGTCTGGGAGGCATCCCATGCATCGCTGGATTTTCAGGAGCCAGCCGCCACCCGGGCCTCAGGCCCCCAAACATAAACAACGCCCCTTTCCCTCTGAAGCAAAAAGTCACCAGCCCTAAGTCCCTGATGGCAGATTGTGGGATCTCATTGGCATTATCAAACCAGCCCGAGTTGGCACTGGTGCCAGCTTGGGTCTGGGAATCATTCCCTGTATCAAGGATTTTCAGGAGCCAGCCGCCCCTCCTTTCAACAGACCCCCAAATATAAAACAACGGCCCTTTCTCTGAAACAAAAGTCACCTGCCCAGGTTTTGATGTCAGAGATTGTAGGACTCCCTGTTGGTACTTATCAAACCAGCTCCGAGTTGGGAAACTGGTGCCAGCTTGGGTCTGGGAGGCATCCCGCGCATCGGAGATTTCTGGGAGCCACCCGCCACTCCGCCTATATGGCCCCCGAAAATCCTAAATAACGGACCTTTCCCTTTGAAACAAAAGTCACATGCCCAGGTTCTGGGATGGTAGATTGAAGGGACTCATGGCACTATCAAACCAGCCTGAGTTGGCAGTGGTGCCAGCTTGGGTCTGGGAGGCATCCCATGCTATCGCTGATTTTAGGAGCCACGGCTACCCGGCCTCAGGGCCCCAAACATAAACAATGCCCTTTCCCTTTGAATTAAAAAAGTCACCAGCCAGGTCCTGATGGCAGACTGTAGGACTCGCTGGCACTCATCAAAACCAGCCCGAAGTTCCGCACTGCCAGGTGGCTCAGAGGCATCCTGGCGTGACGCCGATTTTCAGGAGCCAGCCGCCACTCTAGGCTACAGGCCCCCAAATATAAACAACGCCCCATTCCCCTGAAACAAAAGTCACCTGCCCAGGTTCCTGATGGCAGACTGCAGGACTCCAACAACCATCGTCCCAGCCCGGTGCTAGGTGCCAGCTGGGGTCAAAATACGTATATCATGGATTTTCAGGAGCCAGCCGGGCTACGAAAGCCACCGCCCCTCAAACATAAATATCTAACCTTCCTTGGGAAAAAAAATCATCAGCCCAGGTTCGTGATGTTCAGATTGTAGGATTCTGCTGGCACCATGGTTAGCCTGAGTTGGCACTGGTGCCAGCTTGGGTCTGGGAAGCATTCCTCGTATCAAGGATTTTCAGGAGCCAGTCGCCACCAAATGTAGAGACCCCAAAATATGAAATAAATGACATTTTCCCTGTAAACAAACCTACCCAGCCCCTGGTCCTGATGGCAGATTGTAGGACTCCGCTGGCACTATCAAAACCAGGCCCGAGTTGGCACTTTGGTGCCAGCTTTGGGTCTGGGAGGCATCCCCTGTATCATCGGATTTTCAGGGAGCCAGGGGACGGCCACTCCTGTCCTCCCACCCCCAAACAAAAACAACGCACATTCCTCTGAAACAAGTCACCTGCCCAGGCTTTGATGGCAGATTGTAGGACCCCGCTGGCACCGCTTCAAATAGCCCGAAGTTGGCACCGGTGCCAGCTTGGGTCTGGGAAGCATTCCTGTATCATGGATTTTTCAGAGCCAGCCGCCACTCCTGTCCAAAGGCCCCTAACCCCAAAAACTAAATGGACCTTTCCCTTGAAACAAAAGTCACACCCCAGGTTCCATGGCAGATTTTAGTAATGCTGGGGTAAATGACCAAACTAGCCTGTGTTGGCACTGGCGCCAGCTTGGGTCTGGGAGGCATCCGCATCATGGATTTTTCAGGAGCCAGCCGGGCTTACTCCCGTCCCCAAAGACCCCAAACATAAAATAAACGACGCCTTTAAACAAATGTCACCAACCCCTGGTCCTGATGGCAGATTAAAATTCGCTGGTATTATCGAAACCAGCCGGAAAGCGGCACTGGTGCCAGCTTTTGGGTCTGGGAGGGCATCCGATATTCCCTGGATTTTCAGGGAGCCAGCCGCCACCCTGCCCAGGCCCCAAATATAAACTTCGGCCCTTTCCTTGAAACAAAGTCACCGCCCTGGTTCCTTATTTAGAGACTGAAGGAGTCCGGCGGCACCCACTCAAACCAGCCCGTGGTTGGCACTCGGTGCCAGCTTGGGTCTGGGGGGCATCCAGCATATCGCTTATTTCAGTGGCCAGCTGGCCACCCAGGCCATGACCCCTCAAATATAAACAACGTAACCTGATCTGAAAGGTGTCACTCAGCCCAGGTCCTGATGGGCTTGAGTCGTAGGACCCCCGGCACCATGAAACCAGCCCGAAGTTGGGTACTATGGCAGCTTGGGGTCTGGGAAGCATTCCCTGTATAGGATTTTCTATGAGCTAGCCGCCATTTAGGGCTAGAGAGACAAATAGAAACAACGCCCCTTTCCCTGTGGAAACAAAAACTCACCTGCCCTGGTCCCTGATGTGGCAGGACGTAGGACTCCGCTGGTATCATCAAAACCAGCCTGAGCGGGTACTTGAAGTGAAAGCCAGTTTTGGGGAGGTATCCCTATGACATGTGATTTTTCAGGAGCCAGCCGGCCACTCCTGGCCACCGCCACCAAACTGGAAAACAATGCGAAACCATTCCCTGGGAAGGAAAAGTCATCAGCCCAGGTTCCTGATGGCAGATTGTAGGGGACTCGCTGGTACCATTTGAAACCAGCCTGAAGTTGGCACTGGTGCCAGCTTGGGTCTGGGGGAATCATTCCCCGGACGGATTTTCAGGAGCCAGCCCGGCCACTCCGGGCCACAGACCCCCAAACATAAACAATGGGCCTTTCCCTGGGAAACAAAAGTCACCAGCCCCGGTTCCTGATGGCAGATTGTAAAACTCCGTTGGCACTATCAAACCAGCCCGAGTTGGCACTGGTGCCAGCTTGGGTCTGAAAATCATCCTCCGTATAGCGGATTTTTCAGGAGCCAACCCGGCCCCTCCTTTCAACAGACCCCCAAACATAAACAACGGGCCTTTCCCTCTGAAACAAAAGTCACCAGCCCAGGTCCTGGATGGCAGATTGCCAGGACTCCGTTGGCACTATCAAACCAGCCCGAGTTGGCCTGGTGCCAGCTTGGTCTGGGAATCATTCCCTGTATTGCTGATTTTCAGGAGCCAGCGGCCCTCCGGGTCAGACCCCCAAACATAAACAATGGCACTTTCCTGTGAAACCAAAATCACCAGCCCCAGTCCGGATGGCAGATTGTAGGACTCCGTTGGCACTATGAAACTAGCCTGAGTTGGCACTGGTGCCAGCTTGGGTCTGGGAAGCATTCCCTGTATCGCGGATTTTCAGAGCCAGCTGGCCACTCCTGTCCTGAGCCGGAAACATAAAACAACGGCCCTTTCCCTGGGAAACAAAAGTCACCAGCCCCGGTTCCTGATGGCAGATTTTTAGGACTCCGTTGGCACTATCAAACCAGCCTGAGTTGGCACTGGTGCCAGCTTGGGTCTGGGAGGAAAATGCGTATTGTAGATTTTTCAGGAGCCAACCCGGCCATTCCGGCCACAGACCCCCAAACATAAACAACGATCCATTCCTGGGAAGGAAAAGTCATCAGCCCGGTTCCTGATGGCAGATTGTAGGACTCCGTTGGCACTATCAAATCAGCCCGAGTTGTCACTGCCCGACCCCCAAATATAAACCGGCCCTTTCCTCTGAAACAAAGTCACCTCCCGGTTCCTGATGG
>NW_022147774.1:0-8406 GCF_901933205.1 Camarhynchus parvulus
AGAACACGATGGGAGATGTTTTCTGTCCTGGCACAGTTTCTCCTTGCGAGACATAGTGAAAGCTTTTTTTCTAAGGTGTAGGTGACAAGAGGCGCTAAAGGACAAAACGAAGCAGCACAACACTGGCATTGTGTGTGCATTTTGCAAACTGATGGAAAACAGTACCTTACCACTCTCCTGCCTTTTGCATTCACATGAATATTGAAAAAGAAGGAGTTTTGGACAACTTTCTTTTCCTTGGTGCAAAACACTGTACAAACCTTTGTGCAACCTCTAGAACACGATAGGAGATGTTTTCTGTCCTGGCACAGTTTCTCCTTGCGAGACATAGTGAAAGCTTTTTCTAAGGTGTAGGTGACAAAGAGGCGCTAAAAAGGACAAAGCGAAGCAGCACAACACTGGCATTGTGTGTGCATTTTGCAAACTGATGGAAAACAGTACCTTACCACTCTCCTGCCTTTTGCATTCACATGAATATTGAAAAAGAAGGAGTTTTTGGACAACTTTCTTTTCCTTGGTGCAAAACACTGTACAAACCTTTGTGCAACCTCTAGAACACGATAGGAGATGTTTTCTGTCCTGGCACAGTTTCTCCTTGCGAGACATAGTGAAAGCTTTTCTAAGGTGTAGGTGACAAGAGACGCTAAAGACGAAGATACGGAGACTCTCGAAGCAAAAGCGCCGGTCCCGGGCGTCTTTCGGCAGAAGCCGCGCTCCGGGAGCGCACGGCTAGCGGCACAATGCTCTTTACGCGAAGAAGGAGCTTTTTCGCCTCCGCTAGTTTCTCCTTGGAGAGATAGCGGCATCGACCCAGAGGCAAGAGGAAGAACGACAAAGCGGCACAACACTGGCATTGTGTGTGCATTTTGCAAACTGATAGAAAACAGTACCTTACCACTCTCCTGCCTTTTGCATTCACATGAATATTGAAAAGAAGGAGTTTTTGGACAACTTTCTTTTCCTTGGTGCAAAACACTCTGCAAACCTTTGTGCAACCTCTAGAACACGATAGGAGATGTTTTCTGTCCTGGCACAGTTTCTCCTTGCCAGACATAGTGAGAAAGCTTTTTCTAAGGTGTAGGTGACAAAAGAGACGCTAAAGGACAAAACGAAGCAGCACAACACTGGCATTGTGTGTGCATTTTGCAAACTGATGGAAAACAGTACCTTACCACTCTCCTGCCTTTTGCATTCACATGAATATTGAAAAAAGAAGGAGTTTTGGACAACTTTCTTTTCCTTGGTGCAAAACACTGTACAAACCTTTGTGCAACCTCTAGAACACGATAGGAGATGTTTTTCTGTCCTGGCACAGTTTCTCCTTGCCAGACATAGTGAAAGCTTTTCTAAGGTGTAGGTGACAAAGAGGCGCTAAAAGGACAAAAAGGAAGCAGCACAACACTGGCATTGTGTGTGCATTTTGCAAACTGATGGAAAACAGTACCTTACCACTCTCCTGCCTTTTGCATTCACATGAATATTGAAAAAGAAGGAGTTTTGGACAACTTTCTTTTCCTTGGTGCAAAACACTGTACAAACCTTTGTGCAACCTCTAGAACACGATAGGAGATGTTTTCTGTCCTGGCACAGTTTCTCCTTGCGAGACATAGTGAAAGCTTTTCTAAGGTGTAGGTGACAAAGAGATGCTAAAGGACAAAACGAAGCAGCACAACACTGGCATTTGTGTGTGCATTTTGCAAACTGATGGAAAACAGTACCTTACCACTCTCCTGCCTTTTGCATTCACATGAATATTGAAAAAGAAGGAGTTTTGGACAACTTTCTTTTCCTTGGTGCAAAACACTGTACAAACCTTTGTGCAACCTCTAGAACACGATAGGAGATGTTTTCTGTCCTGGCACAGTTTCTCCTTGCCAGACATAGTGAGAAAGCTTTTCTAAGGTGTAGGTGACAAGAGGCGGCTAAAAAAGGACAAAACGAAGCAGCACAACACTGGCATTGTGTGTGCATTTTGCAAACTGATGGAAAACAGTACCTTACCACTCTCCTGCCTTTTGCATTCACATGAATATTGAAAAAGAAGGAGTTTTGGACAACTTTCTTTTCCTTGGTGCAAAACACTCTGCAAACCTTTGTGCAACCTCTAGAACACGATAGGAGATGTTTTCTGTCCTGGCACAGTTTCTCCTTGCCAGACATAGTGAAAAGCTTTTCTAAGGTGTAGGTGACAAGAGGCGGCTAAAAGGACAAAGCGAAGCAGCACAACACTGGCATTGTGTGTGCATTTTGCAAACTGATGGAAAACAGTACCTTACCACTCTCCTGCCTTTTGCATTCACATGAATATTGAAAAAGAAGGAGTTTTGGACAACTTTCTTTTCCTTGGTGCAAAACACTGTACAAACCTTTGTGCAACCTCTAGAACACGATAGGAGATGTTTTCTGTCCTGGCACAGTTTCTCCTTGCGAGACATAGTGAAAGCTTTTTCTAAGGTGTAGGTGACAAAGAGACGCTAAAAGGACAAAAGCGAAGCAGCACAACACTGGCATTGTGTGTGCATTTTGCAAACTGATGGAAAACAGTACCTTACCACTCTCCTGCCTTTTGCATTCACATGAATATTGAAAAAGAAGGAGTTTTGGACAACTTTCTTTTCCTTGGTGCAAAACACTGTACAAACCTTTGTGCAACCTCTAGAACACGATAGGAGATGTTTTTCTGTCCTGGCACAGTTTCTCCTTGCGAGACATAGTGAAAGCTTTTTCTAAGGTGTAGGTGACAAAAGAGGCGCTAAAGGACAAAGGAAGCAGCACAACACTGGCATTGTGTGTGCATTTTGCAAACTGATGGAAAACAGTACCTTACCACTCTCCTGCCTTTTGCATTCACATGAATATTGAAAAAGAAGGAGTTTTGGACAACTTTCTTTTCCTTGGTGCAAAACACTGTACAAACCTTTGTGCAACCTCTAGAACACGATAGGAGATGTTTTCTGTCCTGGCACAGTTTCTCCTTGCGAGACATAGTGGGAAAGGTTTTTCTAAGGTGTAGGTGACAAAGAGGCAGCTAAAAAGGACAAAACGAAGCAGCACAACACTGGCATTGTGTGTGCATTTTGCAAACTGATGGAAAACAGTACCTTACCACTCTCCTGCCTTTTGCATTCACATGAATATTGAAAAAGAAGGAGTTTTGGACAACTTTCTTTTCCTTGGTGCAAAACACTGTACAAACCTTTGTGCAACCTCTAGAACACGATAGGAGATGTTTTCTGTCCTGGCACAGTTTCTCCTTGCGAGACATAGTGAAAGCTTTTTCTAAGGTGTAGGTGACAAAGAGGCGGCTAAAGGACAAAAAAGAAGTGCAGCACAACACTGGCATTGTGTGTGCATTTTGCAAACTTGAATGATGGAAAACAGTTTACCTTACCACTCTCCTGCCTTTTGCATTCACATGAATATTGAAAAAGAAGGAGTTTTGGACAGCTTTTTCTTTTCCTTGGTGCAAAACACTGTACAAACTCTTTGTGCAACCTCTAGAACACGATGGGAGATGTTTTCTGTCCTGGCACAGTTTCTCCTTACGAGACATAGTGAAAGTTTTTTCTAAGGTGTAGGTGACAAAAGAGGCAGCTAAAGGACAAAAGAGAAGCAGCACAACACTGGCATTGTGTGTGCATTTTGCAAACTGATGGAAAACAGTACCTTACCACTCTCCTGCCTTTTGCATTCACATGAATATTGAAAAAGAAGGAGTTTTGGACAACTTTCTTTTCCTTGGTGCAAAACACTGTACAAACCTTTGTGCAACCTCTAGAACACGATAGGAGATGAGGACAAAGCGAAGCAGCACAACACTGGCATTGTGTGTGCATTTTGCAAACTGATGGAAAACAGTACCTTACCACTCTCCTGCCTTTTGCATTCACATGAATATTGAAAAAGAAGGAGTTTTGGACAGCTTTCTTTTCCTTGGTGCAAAACACTGTACAAACCTTTGTGCAACCTCTAGAACACGATAGGAGATGTTTTTCTGTCCTGGCACAGTTTCTCCTTGCCAGACATAGTGAAAGCTTTTTTCTAAGGTGTAGGTGACAAAAGGCGCTAAAGGCCAAAGCGAAGCAGCACAACACTGGCATTGTGTGTGCATTTTGCAAACTGATGGAAAACAGTACCTTACCACTCTCCTGCCTTTTGCATTCACATGAATATTGAAAAAAAGAAGGAGTTTTGGACAACTTTCTTTTCATGGTGCAAAACACTGTACAAACCTTTGTGCAACCTCTAGAACACGATGGGAGATGTTTTCTGTCCTGGCACAGTTTCTCCTTGCGAGACATAGTGAGAAAGTTTTTCTAAGGTGTAGGTGACAAGAGGCGCTAAAAGGACAAAACGAAGCAACACAACACTGGCATTGTGTGTGCATTTTGCAAACTGATGGAAAACAGTACCTTACCACTCTCCTGCCTTTTGCATTCACATGAATATTGAAAAAGAAGGAGTTTTGGACAACTTTCTTTTCCTTGGTGCAAAACACTGTACAAACCTTTGTGCAACCTCTAGAACACGATAGGAGGAGATGTTTTCTGTCCTGGCACAGTTTCTCATGCGAGACATAATGAGAAAAGCGCCCTTTTCTAAGGTGTAGGTGACAAGAGGCGGCTAAAAAGGACAAAGCGAACAAAGCGGCAAGACTGGCATTGTGTGTGCATTTTGCAAACTGATGGAAAACAGTACCTTACCACTCTCCTGCCTTTTGCATTCACATGAAAATTGTAATAGAAGGAGTTTTGGGTCTTTCTTTTCCTTGGTGCAAAACACTGTACAAACCTTTGTGCAACCTCTAGAACACGATGGGAGATGTTTTTCTGTCCTCCAGTTTCTCCTTACCAGACATAGTGAAAGCTTTTCTAAGGTGTAGGTGACAAGAGACGCTAAAAGGACAAAGGGAAGCAGCACAACACTGGCATTGTGTGTGCATTTGCAAACTGATGGAAAACAGTACCTTACCACTCTCCTGCCTTTTGCATTCACGCGAATATTGAAAAAAGAAGGAGTTTGGACAAGTTTCTTTTGTAGTGCAAAACACTGTACAAACCTTTGTGCAACCTCTAGAACACGATAGGAGATGTTTTCTGTCCTGGCACAGTTTCTCCTTGCCAGACATAGTGAAAGGTTTTTTCTAAGGTGTAGGTGACAAAGAGATGCTAAAGGCCAAAGCCCGAAACACACAACACTGGCGTGTGTGTGCATTTTGCAAACTGATGGAAAACAGTACCTTACCCACTCTCCTGCCTTTTTGCATTCACATGAATATTGAAAAAGAAGGAGTTTTGGACAACTTTCTTTTCCTTGGTGCAAAACACTGTACAAACCTTTGTGCAACCTCTAGAACACGATAGGAGATGTTTTCTGTCCTGCACGGTTTCTCCTTGCCAGACATAGTGAAAGCTTTTTCTAAAGGTGTAGGTGACAAAGAGGCAGCTAAAAGGACAAAGCGAAGCAGCACAACACACTGGCATTGTGTGTGCATTTTGCAAACTGATGGAAAACAGTACCTTACCACTCTCCTGCCTTTGCATTCACATGAATATTGAAAAGAAGGAGTTTTGGATAACTTTCTTTTCTTGGTGCAAAACACTGTACAAACCTTGATGCAACCTCTAGAATACGATAGGGGATGTTTTCTGTCCTGGCACAGTTTCTCCTTGCCAGACATAGTGAAAGCTTTTCTAAGGTGTAGGTGACAAAGAAAGTGCTAAAAAGGGCAAAGGAAGCACACAAACACTGGCATTGTGTGTGTGCATTTTGCAAACTGATGGAAAACACCTTACCACTCTCCTGCCTTTGCATTCACATGAATATTGAAAGAAGGAGTTTTGGACAACTTTCTTTTCCTTGGTGCAAAACACTGTACAAACCTTTGCAACCTCTAGAACACGATAGGAGATGTTTTTCTGTCCTGGCACAGTTTCTCCTTGCCAGACATAATTGAAAGCTTTTCTAAGGTGTAGGTGACAAGAGGCAGCTAAAAGGACAAAGCGAGCAGCACAACACTGGCATTGTGGTAGTGCATTTTGCAAACTGATGGAAAACATTACCTTACCACTCTCCTGCCTTTTTGCATTCACATGAATATTGAAAAAGGGTTTTGGACAATTTCTTTTCAGCAGTGCAAAACACTGTACAAACCAGCAGTGCAACCTCTAGAACACGATGGGAGATGTTTTCTGTCCTGGCACAGTTTCTCCTTGCGAGACATAGTGTGAAAGCTTTTTCTAAGGTGTAGGTGACAAAGAGGCGCTAAAGGACAAAACGAAGCAGCACAACACTGGCATTGTGTGTGCATTTTGCAAACTGATGGAAAACAGTACCTTACCACTCTCCTGCCTTTTGCATTCACATGAATATTGAAAAAAGAAGGAGTTTTGGACAACTTTCTTTTCCTTGGTGCAAAACACTGTACAAACCTTTGTGCAACCTCTAGAACACGATAGGAGATGTTTTCTGTCCTGGCACAGTTTCTCCTTGCGAGACATAGTGAAAGCTTTTTCTAAGGTGTAGGTGACAAAGAGGCGCTAAAGGACAAAACGAAGCAGCACAACACTGGCATTGTGTGTGCATTTTGCAAACTGATGGAAAACAGTACCTTACCACTCTCCTGCCTTTTGCATTCACATGAATATTGAAAAAGAAGGAGTTTTGGACAACTTTCTTTTCCTTGGTGCAAAACACTGTACAAACCTTTGTGCAACCTCTAGAACACGATAGGAGATGTTTTCTGTCCTGGCACAGTTTCTCCTTGCGAGACATAGTGAAAGCTTTTTCTAAGGTGTAGGTGACAACAAGAGGCGCTAAAAGGACAAAACGAAGCAGCACAACACTGGCATTGTGTGTGCATTTTGCAAACTGATGGAAAAAAGTACCTTACCACTCTCCTGCCTTTTGCATTCACATGAATATTGAAAAAGAAGGAGTTTTGGACAACTTTCTTTTCCTTGGTGCAAAACACTGTACAAACCTTTGTGCAACCTCTAGAACACGATAGGAGATGTTTTCTGTCCTGGCACAGTTTCTCCTTGCGAGACATAGTGAGAAAGCTTTTTCTAAGGTGTAGGTGACAAAGAGGCGCTAAAGGACAAAACGAAGCAGCACAACACTGGCATTGTGTGTGCATTTTGCAAACTGATGGAAAACAGTACCTTACCACTCTCCTGCCTTTTGCATTCACATGAATATTGAAAAAGAAGGAGTTTTGGACAACTTTCTTTTCCTTGGTGCAAAACACTGTACAAACCTTTGTGCAACCTCTAGAACACGATAGGAGATGTTTTCTGTCCTGGCACAGTTTCTCCTTGCCAGACATAGTGAAAGCTTTTTTCTAAGGTGTAGGTGACAAAGAGGCGCTAAAGGACAAAACGAAGCAGCACAACACTGGCATTGTGTGTGTGCATTTTGCAAACTGATGGAAAACAGTACCTTACCACTCTCCTGCCTTTTGCATTCACATGAATATTGAAAAAGAAGGAGTTTTGGACAACTTTCTTTTCCTTGGTGCAAAACACTCTACAAACCTTTTTGTGCAACCTCTAGAACACGATAGGAGATGTTTTCTGTCCTGGCACAGTTTCTCCTTGCGAGACATAGTGAAAGGTTTTTCTAAGGTGTAGGTGACAAAGGCGCTAAAAAGGACAAAACGAAGCAGCACAACACTGGCATTGTGTGTGCATTTTGCAAACTGATGGAAAACAGTACCTTACCACTCTCCTGCCTTTTGCATTCACATGAATATTGAAAAAGAAGGAGTTTTGGACAACTTTCTTTTCCTTGGTGCAAAACACTGTACAAACCTTTGTGCAACCTCTAGAACACGATAGGAGATGTTTTCTGTCCTGGCACAGTTTCTCCTTGCGAGACATAGTGAAAAGTTTTTCTAAGGTGTAGGTGACAAGAGGCGGCTAAAGGACAAAAACGAAGCAGCACAACACTGGCATTGTGTGTGCATTTGCAAACTGATGAAAAGGACAAAACAAAACGAAGCAGCACAACACTGGCATTGTGTGTGCATTTTGCAAACTGATGGAAAACAGTACCTTACCACTCTCCTGCCTTTTGCATTCACATGAATATTGAAAAGAAGGAGTTTTGGACAACTTTCTTTTCCTTGGTGCAAAACACTGTACAAACCTTTGTGCAACCTCTAGAACACGATAGGAGATGTTTTCTGTCCTGGCACAGTTCTCCTTGCGAGACATAGTGAAAGGTTTTTCTAAGGTGTAGGTGACAAAGAGGCCACAGTTTCTCCTTAAGCGGGAACATAGTGGGAAAGCTTTTGCTAAGGTTAACGGAATCGGGGCTCTCAGAAGCTAAAGGCGGTCCCAGGGTCTTTGCGAAAACCGCTCGGGCGCCTGGGAGCGCAGAAGTTTCGGAAGAACGCTTCCTCGC
>NW_022147775.1:0-8401 GCF_901933205.1 Camarhynchus parvulus
TGCCCCAAAATAATCCCCAAAAAAGGGGTCAATTTTGAGGATTTTTTGGGAATTTGGGTTATTTGAGGATTTGGGGGATGTTTGAGGGATTTTGGGATAGTCTGAGGATTTCTGGGGATATTTTGGGGGAATTTTGGAGTTAATTGGTTGCTGAGGATTTCTGGGGGTAGTTTTGGGGAATTTTGAGTCAATTTTGAGGATTTTTGGGTCAGCTGAGGATTTTTGGGGGATTCGGGGAATTTTGGTCAGTTTTGAGGATTTTTGGGATTACTGGGTCAGTTTTTGAGGATTTTTGGGGGATATTTTATGGCAATTTTTTGGGGGATATTTTTGGCAATTTTTGGGGATATTTTGGGGATTTTGGGTTGATTCTTGGCATTTTTGGGTGATTTTCGAGGATATTTTTAGGTACTTTGGGTTACTTTTGGACAATTTTAGGGCTGTTTTTTGGGAAATTTTTAACATTTTTGCCAATCTGCTGCATTTCAGGGCAATTTTGGATTTTTTGGGGTAACCCCCCTCCCTCCCCTCCATATTTTGGGGTCCCGGGTGGGGGTCCCAGGAGTTGGGGAGGGCTGAGCCCCATTTTCCTGCGTTCCCTCCGAATCCCTGCAGGTTTTGCCCGATTTCGGATTTTTGGGGTTTTGGGGTGACCTTTTCCTTTCGCCCCTCAGGTATTTTGGGGTTCCAGGGGTCTCCAGAGCCTCTTTGTCGGTCGGGGTCTCCCTGCCCCGTTTGGTGCCCCTGTGGCGCCTGCTGGAGGCCGAGGGGCTGGCTGGGAGCTGGGGGTGCAGCCGGCGCCGCCCTCCGAGGCCAACATCGACCCGAGATCCGGTGAGGAAAAACCCCAAAATAAGCCCCAAACACCGCCAAAAATCCCCTCAAATGTCCCGAATCCCCCAAAACCCTCCCAAAATCCCACGGAAAAATCGAAATTAATCCAAAAAATGCCCCGAAATCCCCAGGATCCTCCCAAATTCCACGGAAAAAATCCCACAAAATCCCCCAAGATCCTCCCAGAATTCCACCAAAAATCCCCAAAATCCCCAAGATCCTCCCAAAATTCCACGGAAAAATCCCCAAAATCCCCCAAGATCCTCCCAAAATTCCACGGAAAAAATCCGAAATTAATCAAAAAATCCCCAAGATCCTCCCAAAATTCCACTTCAAAATCCCTAAATTACCCCAAAATCCCCGAAATCCCCCAAGATCCTCCCAAAATCTTCCCAAAATACCCCAAAAATCCTCTCAAAATCTTAAAAATTCCGCCTCCGTGTCAGGAAATTACCCCCAAAACCCTCCCAAAATCCCACTTGGAAAAAATCCGAGAAATTAATCCAAAAAATGCCCGAAATCCCCAAGATCCTCTCCCAAAATTCCACGGAAAAAATCGAAATTAATCCAAAATCCCCAAAATCCCCTCAAGATCCCTCAATATCTCCTCAAAACCCTCCCAAAATTCCACTTCAAAATCCCAAATTACCCCAAAAATCCCCAAAAATCCCTCAAAGGAATCACTCCCAATATCTCCTCAAAGAGCCACCTCTCCAGAATTCCACTTCAAAAATCCCAAAATTCCACCAAAATCCCCAAATCCCCCCAGATCCTCCCAAATTCCACTTCAAATTTCCCAAATGACCCTAAAATATCCACAGATTTACAAAATCTTTGCCGAAAATCTTCCCCAAAATACCCCCAAAAATCCTCTGCCAAAATCACCCCAAAATCCCACAGCCTCAAATGTCCTAAAATTTGCCCCAAAGCCACTCCCAAAATCCCACCCGAGAAAAAATCCACGAAATTAATCCCAAAAAAAATGCCCGAAATCCCCCAAGATCCTCCCAAAATTTCGGAAAAGAATACCCCAAAATCCCCCAAGATCCTCCCAAAAATTCCACGGGAAAAAATCCCTAAAATTACCCCAAAAACCCTCTCAAAATTCCACGAGAACATCCTAAATTACCCCCAAAAATCCCCGAGAATCCCCCCCAAGATCCTCCCAAAATTCTACCTCAAATACCCTAAATTACCCCCAAAACCCTCCCAAAAATTCCACTTCAAAAAATCCTAAATTACCACCCCAAAAATCCCAGAAATCCCCCCAAAGGTCCTTCTAAATCTCCTCAAAATCACTCCCAAAAATTCCACCTTAAAAATCCCCTAAAGTACCCCCAAAATTTAAAAAAAAAATCCCCCAAATCCCCAAAATTCCCCAAAATCCTCCCAAGATCCTCCTCAAAATTCCACCTCAAAAATCCCCAAATTACCCCAAAAAATCCCCAAATCCTCCCAAAATCTCTCCCAAAAATCCTCCCAAAAATTCCACCACAAACTACCCAGAAAACATCCCCCAATCCCCCAATCCCCCAAAGCCACTCTCCAAATTCCACCCCAAAATCCTAAATTACCCCAAAAATCTCCCCAAATCCCACCAAAATCCCCCCAAAATCCCCCAAATCTTCCCAAAATTTTCCTCCAATCCTCCCAGACCCCCCCTTGAAACCCCAAAATTCCTCCTCCAAGGCCCCCAAGACCCACCCCCAAATTTTTCCTCAAATCCCCCAAATTTTATCAAATCCCCCAAATTTCCCCCCCCAAATTTCCCCCCCAAACCCCCCAAATCCCTCCCCCAGGCCCCCAAATTTCCCCCCAAACCCCCAAGTCCCTCCCCAAACCCCCCCCAAATCCCTCCCCAAACCCCCAAATTTCCCCCAAACCCCCCAAATCCCTCCCAAACCCCCCAAATCCCTCCCCCAGGCCCCCAAATTTTCCCCCAAACCCCCAAATCCCTCCCCAAGGCCCCAAAATCCCTCCCCAAACCCCCCAGGTTTCCCCCCAAACCCCCAAATCCCTCCCCAAACCCCAGGTTTTCCCCCCAGGCCCCCAAATCCCTCCCCCCAGGCCCCCCAATCCCTCCCCAAACCTGGGTTCCCCAAAATCCCTCCCCAGGCCCCCGGGTTTCCCCCCAGGCCCCAAAATCCCTCCCCAAACCCCAAATTTCCCCCAAACCCCCAAAATCCCCTCCCCAAACCCTTCCTGAACCCCCAGATTTTTAGGGAAAACCCCAAATTTTCCTTTGGCAGGTTCATGGCTGACTCGGGCCTGGTCGGCTGCTGCTGGGTGGAGCTGCCCCCGGGGGGGTTCCAATGGAGGGGGGACCCCCAGAACTGCCCCAGTTCACCCCAGAGCGTGGTGGGCCCAAAGGCCCGGGTGGGCCCAGAAGCCCAGTGGGCCCAGAACACGCCCAGTGGGCCCAGCGCGCGAGTGTGGCGCAGGAGCCCCAGGGGACCCCCCGAAATCCACCCTGTGCCAGCTGGAGGCGGCGCGCCTGGGGGCTCGGGGCCCACCCAGGCGCCTGGCTGGGGCTGCCCCGCTCGCGGGTGCTGAGCCACAGACATCGAGTGCGCGGGGAAAGGGTAATGGGAAACTGGGAATGAACTGGGATGAACTGGGATGTAGACTGGGATGGACTGGGATGGACTTCAGGATGGGCTGCCCTTCTGGTGCTGAGCCTGGACATGAGGTGCGCCCGGGGAGAAGGGTAACTGGGGAAACTGGGATGGACTGGGATGGACTGGGATGGACTGCGGTAAACTGGGATGGACTGGGATGGGGCTGCCCCCGCTGCGGGTGCTGAGCCTGGACATCGAGTGCGCCGGGAGAAAGGGTAACTGGGGAAACTGGGATGGACTGGGGTAAACTGGGATGGACTGGGGAAACTGGGATGGACTGGGATGGACTGGGATGGACTGGGATGGGGGTCCCGGGCTGGGGCTGCCCCCGCTGCGGGTGCTGAGCCTGGACATCGAGTGTGCCGGGAGAAAGGGTAATGGGGAAGCTGGGATGGACTGGGGGAAACTGGGATGGACTGGGATGGACTGGGATGGACTGGGGTAAACTGGGATAAACTGGGTTAAACTGGGATGGGGGTCCCAGGCTGGGGCTGCCCCCGCTGCGGGTGCTGAGCCTGGACATCGAGTGTGCGGGCAGGAAAGGTAACTGGGGAAACTGGGGTAAACTGGGATGGACTGGGATGGACTGGGATGGACTGGGTTAAACTGGGATGGACTGGGATGGACTGGGATGGACTGGGATGGACTGGGATGGGGGTCCCTGGCTGGGGCTGCCCCTGCTGCAGGTGCTGAGCCTGGACATCGAGTGCGTGGGCAGGAAAGGTAACTGGGGAAACTGGGATAAACTGGGGTAACTGGGATGGACTGGGATAAACTGGGATGGACTGGGATAAACTGGGGTAACTGGGATGGACTGGGGTAAACTGGGATAAACTGGGGGTAACTGGGATGGGGGGCCTGGTTGGGGCTGCCCCCGATGCGGGTGCTGAGCCTGGACATCGAGTGCGCGGGGAGAAAGGGTAACTGGGGAAACTGGGGTAAACTGGGATGGACTGGGATGGACTGGGGTAAACTGGGATGGGGTCCCTGGCTGGGGCTGCCCCCGCTGCGGGTGCTGAGCCTGGACATCGAGTGCGCGGGGAGAAAGGGTAACTGGGGGAAACTGGGATGGACTGGGATGGACTGGGATGGACTGGGGTAACTGGGATGGACTGGGATGGACTGGGATGGACTGGGATGGACTGGGGTAACTGGGATGGACTGGGATGGACTGGGATGGGGTCCCTGGCTGGGGCTGCCCCCGTTGCGGGTGCTGAGCCTGGACATCGAGTGCGCGGGCAGGAAAGGTAACTGGGGAAACTGGGGTAAACTGGGATGGACTGGGGTAAACTGGGATGGACTGGGGTAACTGGGATGGGGGTCCCGGGCTGGGGCTGCCCCCGCTGCGGGTGCTGAGCCTGGACATCGAGTGCGCGGGGAGAAAGGGTAACTGGGGAAACTGGGATGGACTGGGGAAACTGGGATGGACTGGGGGAAACTGGGATGGACTGGGATGGACTGGGATGGACTGGGGTAAACTGGGATAAACTGGGTTAAACTGGGATGGGGGTCCCAGGCTGGGGCTGCCCCCGCTGCGGGTGCTGAGCCTGGACATCGAGTGTGCGGGCAGGAAAGGTAACTGGGGAAACTGGGGTAAACTGGGATGGACTGGGATGGACTGGGGTAAACTGGGATGGACTGGGGGAAACTGGGATGGACTGGGGTAAACTGGGATGGACTGGGATGGACTGGGGTAACTGGGATGGACTGGGATGGACTGGGATGGGGTCCCTGGCTGGGGCTGCCCCCGCTGCGGGTGCTGAGCCTGGACATCGAGTGTGCAGGGAGAAAGGGTAACTGGGGAAACTGGGGTAACTGGGGTAACTGGGATAAACTGGGGGAAACTGGGGTAAACTGGGATGGACTGGGATGGGGCTGTCCCTGCTGCGGGTGCTGAGCCTGGACATCGAGTGTGCGGGCAGGAAAGGTAACTGGGATAAACTGGGGTAACTGGGGAAACTGGGATGGACTGGGGTAAACTGGGATGGACTGGGATGGACTGGGATGGGGGTCCCTGGCTGGGGCTGCCCCCGCTGCGGGTGCTGAGCCTGGACATCGAGTGCGCGGGCAGGAAAGGTAAACTGGGATAAACTGGGGTAAACTGGGATGGACTGGGGTAAACTGGGATAAACTGGGGGTAACTGGGATGGGGGGCCTGGTTGGGGCTGCCCCTGCTGCGGGTGCTGAGCCTGGACATCGAGTGCGCCGGGAGAAAGGGTAATGGGGAAACTGGGATAAACTGGGATGGACTGGGATGGACTGGGGAAACTGGGATGGACTGGGAGGGACTGGGGGCACTGGGAGGGACTGGGAGGGGTTAAAAGGGGATTGGAACAAACTGGGATGGACTGAGAGGGACTGGGAGCTCTGGAAGGGACTGGGATAAACTGGGATAAATTGGGAGGGGATTGGAGCAAACTGGGAGCCACTGGGAGGGACTGGGAGCACTGGAAGGGGTTAAAGGGGGACTGGGAGGGGATTAGGAGGGGGTAAAAGGGAACTGGGATGGACTGGGAAGAGATCTGGGGCAGTTTTGGGGTTTTTAGGGTCTTTTTTTTGGGGTCCAGCTGGATTTTTGGGGCTGCCTTTTCCAGCTGCAGTTGCACTTTTGGTCACCAGGGGTCGCTGCAGGATGAGCATTTGGGGCCATTTTAGGGGTTTTAGGGCCGTTTTGCGGATTTTTGGGGGTTTTGGACTCGATTTTTGGGCTCTTGGACTCAGTTTTGGGGTTTTAGCTCAATTTTGAGCGGTTTCAGTTCCTCACCGGAGGCCGTGTCAGAGCTGCAGTTCCGCTTTTCAGCCACCAGGGGGTCGCTACAGCGAAGCAATGTCATCGATTTTGGGGGGCTGTTTTGCAGGGTTTTCGGGGTCGGTTTGGGGGTTTTTTGGGCATGGAGCCGGTTTTAAAGGACTTTTTGCATTTTTGGGGTGCCAGGGTATTCCTCCCGACGAGCAGGACCCGTGTCTACGCCATCACGCCGTGGCGCAAGTAGGGGGGGGCCGCCGAAGCCCTTCCTGAGAGGGTGGTGTTCCCTGCTCAGCTGGGCGCCTACGGGGAGCCACCGTCAGGAGCTTGACTTCAGAAGGACCTGCTGCAGGTGGACTTGGGGTGAAAACCACTTTGGGGTTTTTTAAAAATTTGAGGGTATTGGGAGTGGTTTAGCTGAAGTTTGGGGATTTTGAGGAAAATAGGGGTTCTCAGGGGTGGCTTTGGAGCCACCGTCAGGAGCCGACTGCAGAAGGACCCTGCTGCAGGTGGGGTTTGGGGTGAAAAAGGGGGATTTTGGGGTTTTTGGGAATTTGAGGGTTCTGGGAGTGTCTGGGGAGGGGTCTCAGGTGGGTTTTGGGGGGATTAAGGGAGGTTTTGGCGATTTTCGGATCGGGGATTTGCAGCCACCGCCAGAGCTTCGGGACAGCAGAAGGACCTGCCGCAGGTGGGGTTTTGGGGTGAAAAACGGATTTTGGGGGTTTTGGGAATTTGGGGAGTCCAGGAAGGGTTTGGGGGGGATTTTGGGAGGTTTTGGGGCAGTTTGGGGCAGTTTGAGAGGGTTTCAGGGTGGTTTTGGAGGCACCGGCCAGGAGCTCGGACAGCGAGAAGGACCTGCTGCAGGTGGAGGTTTTGGGCTGAAAAACGGGGATTTTGGGGTTTTTAAAAATTTGAGGGTGTTTGGGAGTGGTTTGGCTGAAATTTGGGGAGTTTGGGGATTTGAGGGAAGTTTAGGGGTTCTCAGGGTGGCTTTGCAGCCACCGTCCAGGAGCTCGACAGTTAGAAGGACCTGCTGCAGGTGGGGCTTTGGGGTGAAAACGGGATTTTGGGGTTTTTGGGAATTTGGGGAGTCCAGGAAGGGTTTGACTGAAATTTGGGGGAGTTTGGGGCAGTTTTGAGGGGGTTTTGGGTGTGGTTTTGGAGGCACCGTCAGAACTTCGACTTCGAGAAGGACCTGCTGCAGGTGGGGTTTTTTAGGGTGAAAACCGAATTTTGGGGTTTTTTAAAAATTTGAGGGTGTTTGGGAGTGGTTTCCATTGAAATTTGGGGAGTTTGGGGATTTTGAGGGAAATTTGGGGTTCTCAGGGGTGGCTTTTGGAGCCACCACACAGGAGCTCGACTGCGAAGGACCTGCTGCAGGTGGGGCTTTGGGGTGAAAACCCTATTTTTGGGGTTTTGGGAATTTGGGGAGTCCAGGAAGGGTTTGACTGAAATTTGGGGGACTTTGGGGCAGTTTTGAGGGGGTTTTGGGTGTGGTTTTGGAGGCACCGTCAGGAGCTTCGGACAGCAAGAAGGACCTGCTGCAGGTGGGGGCTTTGGGGTGAAAAACGGGATTTTGGGGTTTTGGGAATTTGGGGAGTCCAGGAAGGGTTTGGGGGGATTTTGGGAGGGTTTGGGGCAGTTTTGAGGGGGGTTTGGGTGTGGAGTTTTGGAGCCACCGTCCAGGAGCTGATCGACTGCGAGAAGGACCTGCTGCAGGTGGGGGCTTTGGGGTGAAAACCCCACTCTTTTGGGGGTTTTGGGAATTTGGGGAGTCTAGGGAAGGGTTTGACTGAAATTTGGGGGGAGTTTGGGGCAGTTTTGAGGGGGTTTGGGTGTGGTTTTGGAGGCACCGTCAGGAGCCACGGACTGCAGAAGGACCTGCTGCAGGTGGGGTTTTGGGGTGAAAAAACGGGATTTTGGGGTTTTGGGAATTTGGGGAGTCCAGGGGAAGGGTTTGGGGATTTTTGGGAGGGTTTGGGGCAGTTTGAGGGGTTTTGGGTGTGGGTTTGGAGGCACCGTCAGGAGCTCGACTCAAGCAGAAGGACCTGCTGCAGGTGGGGTTTGGGGTGAAAACCGAATTTTGGGGTTTTAAAAATTTGAGGGTGTTTGGGAGTGGTTTGGCTGAGATTTGGGGAGTTTGGGGGGATTTTTGAGGAAGTTTGGGGGTTCCCAGGGGTGGCTTTGGAGCCACCGCCAGGAC
>NW_022147776.1:0-8377 GCF_901933205.1 Camarhynchus parvulus
TTTTAGGGCTTTTCCTTTGGGGTTTTTGCTTTTTTTTTTTTTGTGTTTTTGTCAATAAATCCATTTTTGGTGTTTTCCCCATTTCAATTTCTGGCGGTACCACAAACCCTGTCCTGGGCTTTGGGGTTATTTTGGCTTATTTTGGGTCATTTTGGGTTATTTCAGTGTAATTTGGGTGTATTTGGGGCTATTCTAACGGGTTTTTTGCTGTTTTCTCGATTTTTGCCGTTTTTGTTAACCAATCCCAATTTTGGGTCAGTTTTTCCCGTTTTAGGATGCGGCGGTGTACCACACCATGGGGACAGACCCTGCCCTGGGCTTTGGGTCATTTTGGGTTATTTCAGTGTAATTTGGGTTTATTTAGAGCGATTCTAACGGGGTTTTTTGCTGTTTTCTCTGATTTTTTTGCTGTTTTTGTCAATAAATCCCAATTTTTTGGTGTTTTTCCCCATTTTTAGAATGCAGGCGGTACCACAAACCCTGCCCTGTGTTTGGGGGTTATTTGGGGTTATTTTGGGTTATTTTGGGGTTGTTTAGTGCTATTCTAGCGGGTTTTTACCATTTTCTCCCATTTTTTTTGCCGCTTTTTTGCTGTTTTTTCAATAGCTTTTTTTTTTTTCCCCATTTTAAATGCTTGGCGGTCCCACACCATGGGGACAGACCCTGCCGTGTGTTTGGGGATATTTTGGGTTATTTCAGTGTAATTTTGGGTGTATTTGGGGCTATTCTACTTTGGGGGTTTTGCGTTTTTGTTAACCAATCCCAATTTTTGGGTGTTTTTCCCATTTTTTAGGGAATGCAGCGGTACCACACCATGCGCAGACCCGCCCTGTGTTTGGGGATATTTTGGGTTATTTCAGTGTAATTTGGGTGTATTTTAGGGCTATTTTAATGGGATTTTTTTGCGTTTTTGCGTTTTTTTTAACCAGTCCCAATTTTGGGTCATTTTCTCCCCCGTTTTAGGAGATGAAGCGGTGTACCACACCATGTGGCGCAGACCCGCCCTGTGTTTCCTGGCCGGGCGGGGTCCCGATGCCCGCCGACGTGGCGGCCGAGCAGCGCCTGGAGGGGCCCGAGGGTGAGCGAGGGGAAAATTAAAGGGGCAAATCCGGGGGGTTTTGGGCAAATCCGGGGGGTTTTGGGCAAATTCGGGGAGTTTGGGGCAAATTCGGGGGGTTTTGGGCAAATTCAGGGAGTTTGGGGCAAATCGGGAGTTCGGGGGCAAGTGGGGGCAAATTCGGGGGTTTGGACAAATCCAGGGGGTTTGGGCAAATTACCGATGGGGTTTTGGGCAATTGGGGGAGTTTGGGGCAATTTTGGGGGATTTTGGGGCAAATTCAGGGGGTTTGGGGCAACTGAGGGGAGTTTGGGGCAAATTGAGGGGTTTTGGGCAAAATCCAGGGGTTTGGGGCAAGTCTGGGGGTTTGGGGGCAATTTTGGGGGATTTTGGGGCAAATTCGGGGGAGTTTGGGGCAAATTCAGGGAGTTTGGGGCAAATTTGGGGATTTTGGGGCAAATTTGGGGATTTTTGGGCAAATTTGGGGATTTTGGGGGCAAAGTCAGGAGTTTGGGGCAAATTTGGGGATTTTGGGGCAAATTCAGGGGTTTTGGGGGCAAATTTGGGGATTTTGGGCAAATTTCCATGAGTTTGGGGAACAAGTGGGGGGTTTGGGGGCAACCCGAGGGATTTTGGGCAATTTTGGGGATCTGGGGGCAAGTTAGGTGGAGTTTTCCCAAGCAAATTTGGGGATTTTGGGGCAATTTTGGGGATTTTGGGGGGGGTTTGGGGGGCATTTGCGGGGTTTTAGTTTTGGTTGGGTTTTTGGGAGGTTTTGGGTGGGTTTGAGGTGGTTTGGGGGAACTTTTTGGGGGGGATTTTTTGGTAATTTGGGGGGGATTTTTTGGGGGATTTTGGGGGGGATTTTTGGGTGGATTTTGGTAATTTGGGGGATTTTGGAGGGATTTTTGGGGATTTTTGAGAAGGTAATTTGGAGGTGGTTTGGGGATTTTTGGAACATTTGGGGGTGATTTTTGGGGGATTTTTGGGGGATTTTTGGTAATTCTGGGGATTTTGGGGAATTACTGGAACATTTAAGGCCGATTTGGATCCATGGAAAATGAATTTTGGGGGATTTTGGGGGATCCCTGGCTGATTTTGGGGCATTTTTGGTAATTTGAGGTGGTTTTTGAGGGGTTTTGGCATTTTGAGCTGATTTTGGTTTTTTGGGGGGAATCTTTGGGGATTTGGGGGGGTTTGGGTTTTTAGGATTTGAGCTGCTTTTGGGGGGATTTTTAAGTTTTTGGGGGGATTTGAGGAGATTTTTTGAGAGGTTTTTGGGGGGATTTGGGTGGGTTTGGGAGGGGATTTTGGGGGAATTCAGGAAACCGAGATTTTTGGGGGGTTTGGAGGCGATTTTGGGGATTTTTGGGGATTTTGGGTGGTTTGGGGGATTTTGTTAATCCGGGGGTGGTTTTTGGGGACTTTTGGGGCTTTGAGATGTTTTTTTTTGGGTGGTTTGGGGGATTTTTTGGGGATTTGAGTTGGTTTTGAGGCAGTTTTGGTGGTTTTTGGGATTTGAGCTGATTTTGGGGGTTTTTGATTTGGGCGATTTGGGGTTTTGGGGTTTGAGCTGATTTTGGGTTTTCTTTGGGATTTGAGCTGGTTTTGGGGTTTTTGGGGGATTTGAGCTGATTTTGGGTTTTTCTTTGGGATTTTGAGCTGGTTTTGGGGTTTTTTTTGGGGGTTTGAGCTGATTTTGGGTTTTCTTTGGGATTTGAGCTGGTTTTGGGGGTTTTTGGGGATTTGAGCTGCTTTGGGGGATTTTTTGGCATTTGGGGCAGTTTTGGGTGTTTTTGGGGATTTTGGGGATTTTTTGGCGTTTTTTTGGGGATTTTTGGGCTGATTTTGGGCTGATTCGGTTCCTCCGCCTTTTTCCCCATTCCGCCCCCAAACTCTCCCAAATTTAGTTTTGGCCCCAAAGGCGCCCGCTGATGACCCAGCCATGCTAATACGGACCGGCCGGCGGGGGCGGGCTGAGTGCAGCTCGGGCTGGCGCCCGATTTGGGCTCAATTCAGCGGTTTTGGCTCTCAGGGGGTTTTGGGCTGAATTGCGGCGTTTTGGGTCTCCCCAGGGCGATTTGGACAAAGAGCCGAGGGGCCCGAGGTAAAACCCCTGCGAGGGCGCCGAGGGAGGTAAAGGGTCGAAAAATGGCACAAAATTCCCCCCAAATTGCCCTCGCCCGAATTTGGGGTTTCTTCCCTCCCCGGTGACCCGGTGACCCGTGACCCCCAGAGGCGGCCTTGCGGCCTCGCTGGACCGGAGAGCTTCGGCTGGGGCGAAGCAGTGAGGGGCGAAGCGGCCGAAGCGGCCCAAAGCGACCCAAAAATTCACCAAAATTCACCAAAATTCACCAAAATTCACCAAAATTCACCAAAATTCACCTCAAGCAGCCCAAAATGACCCAAAACGGCCCAAAATGACCCAAAATTCACCAAAATGCCCCAAAACAGCCCAAAACGACCCAAAATGACCCAGAACCGCCCGAAATGACCCAAAATTCAGCAAAACGGCCCAAATTGACCCAAAATGGCCCAAAATTCACCTCAGAACAGCCCAAAATGACCCAAAATGCACCAAAATGGCCCGAAACGGCCCAAAATGACCCAAAATGACCCAAAATTCATCTCAGAACGACCCAAAATGACCCAAAACAACCCAAAATGCACCAAAATTCACCTCAGAACACCCCCAAATTCGCCAGAATGCCACAAAACGCCCCAAAATGCCCCAGAACAGCCCAAAATGCCCCAGAATGCCCAAAAATTCACCAAAATGACCCAAAATTCGCCAGAATTCACCAGAACGGCCCAAAATGCCCCAGAATGCCCAAAAATGCCCCAAAATTCACCAAAATGCCCCAAAATTCACCAAAATGCCTCAAAATCCCCCAAAATGCCCCAGAACAGCCCAAAATGCCCCAGAATGCCCAAAAATTCACCAGAATGACCCAAAATTCACCAGCATTCACCAGAACGCCCCAAAATGCCCCAAAATTCCTTTCAAAGCCTCCAAAACCCTTTGAAATTCCCCAACTCCCGAAATTCCTTCCGGATTGCCCCCAGAGGTCCCAGGAGTTAAGCTGGAATTGTCAGAAATTGCCCCAAACTCCGCCCGAGGGAGATGGGCGTCCTTGGCCGCATAAAATGCCCCAAATCCCCAAAATGCCCCCAAAATTCCCCAAAATACCACGTTTTCTTGCTACAGTCCCTGCCCAAATTTCCCAAAGCCCTGGAATTTCTCCCTGGGACCTCTGAGGTGACCCAAAATCCCCAAATTCCCCCAAACTGACCCCCAAATGTCCCCAGAGCCCTCCAGGTCTCCCCAAAGTGACCCCAGAATGACCCCAAACCCCCAAATCCTCCCTTTCTGACCCCAAATTCACCCCAAATCCTCTCGCTGTCCCCCCAGGCTCGGCATCCTCCTCCTCCTCCTCCTTGCTCACCCCAAATGTCCCCAAATCCTCTCAAATTCACCCCAAATCCCCCAAAGTGACCCCAAATGCCCCAAACTGACCCCAAATCCCCCTAAATCCCCCTGAACCAGCCCCCAAATCCCCCAAATTCACCCCAAATCTCTCTCTCTGTCCCCCCAGGTTCAGCACCATCCTCCTCCTCCTTGTGGCCCTATTTTCGGCCCGGTGCTGACCAACCCCAAATCCCCCCAAATTCACCCCAAATCCCCCAAACTGACCCCAAATTCCCTCAAATTCACCCCAAATCCCCCAAATTCACCCCAAGTCCCCCAAATTCACCCCAAATCCCCTCTGTCTCTGTCCCCCCAGGTTCAGCACCATCCTGCTCCTCCTTGTGCCCTTTGGCTCCGGCACTGACCGACCCCAAATCCCCCAAACTGACCCCAAATTCCCCCTTTCTGACCCCAAATCCCCTCTGTTTCTGTCCCCCCAGGCTCAGCACCATCCTGCTCCTCCTCCTTGTGGCCCTCGGCCGCGGCGCTGACCGACCCCAAATTCCCTCAAATTCACCCCAAATCCCCCCAAACTGACCCCAAATTCACCCCAAATCCCCCCAGATTCACCCCAAATCCCCTCTGTTTCTGTCCCCCCAGGCTCAGCACCATCCTGCTCCTCCTCCTTGTGGCCCCTCGCCGCTGGCGAGCTGACCGACCCCAAATCCCCAAATTCACCCCAAATCCCCCAAACTGACCCCCAAATTCCCGAAATCCCCCAAATTCACCCCAAATCCCCTCTGTCCCCCCAGGTTCAGCACCATCCTGCTCCTCCTCCTCGTGGCCCTCGGCATGGCGCTTCCCTTCGCTTCCGCCCGCCTGATGAGGCGGTGCAGCCCGGGCAGGGACCCCCCGACGCCCCAGCCCCAGCGGAAGCCCCGGGGCCCCAGCCCGCGGCCCGGCGGCGGCGGCGCTGACGACCCAGCGGGGCGCGACAAGCAGCAGCGGTGAGCAAACGGGGGCAAATGGGGTTTGGGGGCGTCTGGGGGGCATCATCAAAACGGGTTCGGCAGCCTCCGAAAACCCCCAGGGGGATTTTTGGGGTTTTTTGCATTTTTGCCGTTTTTCCACCATTTTTTTTTTTCCTGTTTTTTCTTGCCGTGTTTCACCATTTTTTGTCTGGTTTTGAGGGTTTGGGGCGTCTGGGGGCGTCGGGGGGCATCAAAAATGGGTTAGACAGCCTCGAAAACCCCTAGAGGAAGGTTTGGGGGTTTTTGCCTTTTTCCCCATTTTTTTCCCCATTTTTTGCCCTTTTTACCATTTTTCACCATTTTCTCTTGTTTTGGGGTTTGGGGGCAAATTGGGGGTTTTGGGGTGTCTGGGGGTGCGGGGGCATCAAAAATGGGTTCAGCACCCGAAAACCCAGGGAGTTTGGGGTTTTTGGGGGTTTGGGAGTTTTTTTTGCCCTTTTTTCCCATTCCCGTTCTTTTCACTGATTTTCCCCATTTTTTCCCGTTTTTCCCGTTTTCTCCCGTTCCATCTGGACCAGATGCGAGCAGGCCGATTTCCTGTCTGCTCTCACATTTGGGTGGTTTTGGATGGTTTTGCCTATTTCTGGGTGGTTTTGTCTGTTCTTTCACGATTTTTCACCGTTTTTCACCGATTTTTGCATAATTTTTTCCGTTTTTTTCCTTTTTTTTCTCCCCATTTTAGCTGGACCAGACATGAGCAGCCCGATTTCCTGTGTCT
Organism: Camarhynchus parvulus; assembly: GCF_901933205.1. Taxonomy (NCBI): domain Eukaryota; kingdom Metazoa; phylum Chordata; class Aves; order Passeriformes; family Thraupidae; genus Camarhynchus; species Camarhynchus parvulus. Next base: position 6,216 of record NW_022147776.1, read on the forward strand.
GCTCTCACATTTGGGTGGTTTTGGGTGCTTTTGCCTATTTCTGGGTGGTTTTTCTCCATTCTTTCACCAATTTTTAAGCTGTTTTTTCACCGATTTTTGCCATTTTTCACCCGATTTTCCCGTTTTTCACCATTTTTCCCGTTTTTCTCCCGTTCCAGCTGGACCAGACATGCACACCCAGATTTCCTGCTTGGCGTGGCCTGCGCATTTTGGGTGGTTTGGGTGGCTTTGCCTATTTTCTGGGTGGTTTTTCTCCATTCTTTCACCGATTTTCCCTGTTTTTCACCGATTTTCACGTTTTTCACTGATTTTCACTGTTTTCCCGTTTTTTCCCGTTTTCCCCCCCATTTTCCCCGCTGCAGCTGGATGCAAGCGCAAAGCGAACGATTTCTTTTGGCGTGGCCTCGGCGTTTCAGTGGTTTGGGTGCTTTTGGCTATTTCTGGGTGGTTTCTGTCCGTTTTTCACCGATTTTCACTGTTTTTTTCACTGATATTCACTGTTTTTTTTCCCCGTTTTTTTTCCCGTTTTCTCCCCAATTTAGCTGGGCGCCCGTGAAACAGGCCGATTTCCTGTGTCTGCTCTCACATTTGGGCTGCTTTTGGGTGCTTTTGGCTATTTCTGGGTGGTTTCTGTCCGTTTTTCACCGATTTTCCCCGTTTTTCACTGATTTTCACTGTTTTTCCCGTTTTTCCGTTTTCCCGTTTTCCCCAATTTAGCTGGGCCGGCGCTGGCGGCGCCAGCGCGGCCGATTTCCTGCCCAGCGTGGTAGCGGCGTTGGCGTGGAGCTGGAGCGGGCTTCGGGCGGTTCGCTGAAGGGCAGTTCAGCAGCGCTGGCCGGGCTGGAGCGGGCGCTTCGGGGCGAGGAACTCCGCGCGCTTCTACCGGCGGCCGTGGCCATGCCGCCAGGTGTGCCGCCTACCGCCCAGCGCCCGGAGGCGGTAATGGGCTGAAATCGGGGATTTTTGGGCAATTTGAACCCAAAGGGGTGGTTTGACCCGAAATCAGGGGAGGTTTGTTTGAACCCAAGTTGAGGCCATTTCAGGGGGTTTATGGGCTCTCTGCCGCCCGCGCCCGGAAGCGGGTAATGGGCTGAAACCCGCATTTGGAAGTTTTGGGTGGTTTGGGCAATTTTGGGGCGTTTGGGCGTCGGGGGAGGGCAACTTGGGGAGTTTGGGCGTTATGGGGCAATTTGGGGTGGTTTGACCGAAATGTCGGGGAGGTTTGAACCCAAATTGAGGGTTTGAGTCCATAATTTCAGGGGGTTTATGGGCTCTCTGCGCCTGCCGCCAGCCCGGAGGAGATGGAGGTAATGGGCTGGCTCGCGGGGATTTTGGGCAAAGTCGAGGTGTTTGGGGCGTTTTGGGGCAATGCGGCTCAATATTCTGATGTTTGACCCGAATTGGGAGGTTTGAACCCAAATTGGGGCCATTTCAGGGGTCTGTGGGGGTCTCTGCTCAATATTCTGATGTTTGCCATAGCGGACCGTATTGGGGCCAATTCCGGGCATTTTGGGCAATTCCAGGGCGTTTGGGGGGATATCCAGCTGTTTTTCCCATTTCCAGCTGTTCCAGCTGTTCCTCATTTTTACTCTGTTTTTGCCCCATTTTTAATGGATTTTTCCTCGATTTTTTCACCCATTTTTCACCATTTTCCCCATTTTCCAGCCCCTCCACCACTCTCTCCGTTTAACCCTTTCAGTGCCGCATTTACCCCATTTCCAGCCCGTTTCCAGCCGTTTCACAGCCGTTTTTTGCCGTTTTTTCACCGTTTTAACCCGTTCTTTCCTGTTTTCCAGTTCCTCCGGCTCTGTCCCCGCCTCCCCTGGCCGTGTCCCCGTCTCTGGCCCCGGCGCTGCCTCGCCGCTACCTATGCTGCGCTGCCTGTCCTTGGCCGTGCTGCCACACTCCATTCTTTTACCATTTTACCCCATTTTCACTCCATTTTCAACCCCTTTTTTACCATTTCTGCCCCATTTTTATCCCGTTTTTTCTCCATTTTTACCCAATTTTTTTCTCCATTTTTTACTCCAATTTTTGCCTCATTTTTTTTTTCTCCATTTTGCCTCATTTTTTCCATTTTTGCTCAATTTTTCCGTTTTTTATCCCATTTTTGCCCATTTTATCCCATTTTTGCCCCATTTTACCCCATTTTTACTCAATTT
>NW_022147777.1:0-8358 GCF_901933205.1 Camarhynchus parvulus
AATCCCAAAATATCCCGAAATCCCCACAAACCCAAAAATCCCAATATGGGTCTGTACTGGTTTATCCCAGTCCGTACCAGTCCGTACCGGTCCATACTGGTTTATACTGGTCCATACTGGTCTATACTGGTCTATACTGGTCCGTACTGGTCCATACTGGTCCATACTGGCCCATACCAGTCCTTACTGGTCCATACTGGTCCTTACTGGTCCATACTGGTCCGTACTGGCCCATACTGGTCCATACTGGTCCATACTGGTCCCATACTGGTCCGTACTGGTCCATACTGGCCCATACTGGTCCATACTGGTCCATACTGGTCCATACTGGTCCGTACTGGTCCATACTGGTCCATACCAGTCCATACCGGCCCATACTGGTTTATACTGGCCCATACTGGCCCATACTGGTCCATACCGGCCCATACTGGTTTATACTGGTCCATACTGGTCCGTACTGGTCCTTACTGGTCCATACTGGTCCATACTGGTCCATACTGGTTTATACCAGTCCATACTGGTCCATACCAGTCCATACTGGCCCATACCAGTCCATACTGGTCCATACTGGTTTATACCGGTCCATACTGGTCCATACTGGTCCATACTGGCCCATACCAGTCCATACTGGTCCATACTGGTTTATACCGGTCCATACTGGTTTATACTGGTCCATACTGGTCCATACTGGTCCATACTGGTTTCAGGCCCTGGTCCAGGCCCAGCTCCAGGGCCCGTCCTGGCTCGAGGATCCGCCAGCCACCGGGAGGGGACCTGGACCCTGGGGACGGCACCGCCCCTGGGACCCCAGGACAGGTTTGGGGACATTTGTGGGGGTTTTGGGTCATTTATGGATTTTGGGGATTTTATGGGACTTTTTGGGATAATTTATGGGAATTTTGGGATAATTTATGGGGTTTTTGGGGTCATTTATGGATTTATGGGACCTGGACTCATGGGGGGCGTGCAATCGCCCTGGGGACTCGGGACAGGTTTGGGTTTTGGGGTAATTTATGGGGTTTTTGGGGTTTTGGGATTTTTCTGGGACTTTTGGGGTCATTATTGGGGTCATTGATGGGGGTTTTGGGGTCATTTATGGATTTTTGGGGTCATTTATGGATTTATGGGACCTGGACCCGGGGGGACGGCGCCCCTGGGACCCCGGACAGGTTTGGGGACATTTGTGGGGTTTTTGGGGTCATTTATGGGATTTGGGGATTTTTTATGGGATTTTTTGGGATAATTTATGGGATTTTTTGGGGTCATTTTTGGGATTTATGGGACCTGGACCTGTGAGGGACGGCACTTATTCTGGGACCCCAGGACAGGTTTGGGGACATTTGTGGGGTTTTGGGTCATTTATGGGATTTGGGGATTTTATGGGACTTTGGGATAATTTATGGGAATTTTGGGATAATTTATGGGGTTTTGGGGTCATTTATGGGGGTTTATGGGACCTGACCTGGGGGACGGCAATCGCCCTGGGGACTCTGGACAGGTTTGGGACATTTGTGGGGGTTTTGGGTCATTTATGGGATTTTGGGAGTTTTATGGGATTTTTGGGATAATTTATGGGACTTTTGGGGTCATTTATGGGGTTTTTGGGGTCATTTATGGGATTCATGGGACCTGGACCTGTGGGGACGGCACCGCCCTGGGGACTCGGGACAGGTTTGGGGTTTTGGGGGTCATTTATGGGGTTTTGGGGTTTTGGGATTTTTCTGGGACTTTTGGGGTCATTATTGGGGTCATTGATGGGGGTTTTGGGGTCATTTATGGGGTTTTTGGTGTCATTTATGGGGATTTATGGGACCTGGACCCGTGGGGGCGGCACCGCCCTGGGACCAGGGACAGGTTTGGGGACATTTGTGGGGGTTTTGGGTCATTTATGGGATTTGGGGATTTTTATGGGACTTTTGGGATAATTTATGGGAATTTTTGGGATAATTTATGGGGGTTTTGGGGGTCATTTATGGGATTTATGGGACCTGGACCTGACCGGGGCGGCTTACGCCCTGGGACCCTGGGACAGGTTTGGGGACATTTGTGGGGGTTTTGGGTCATTTATGGGATTTGGGGATTTTTTATGGGATTTTTGGGATAATTTATGGGATTTTTGGGGTCATTTATGGGATTTATGGGACCTGGACCTGCGGGGACGGCACCGCCCTGGCGACTCGGGACAGGTTTGGGGTTTTGGGGTAATTTATGAGGTTTTTGGGGTTTGGGGATTTTTCTGGGACTTTTGGGGTCATTATTGGGGTCATTGATGGGGGGTTTGGGGGGTCATTTATGGGGTTTTGGTGTCATTTATGGGATTTATGGGACCTGGACCGTGGGGGGGCGGCACCGCCCTGGGACTCCAGGACAGGTTTGGGGACATTTGTGGGGGTTTTGGGTCATTTATGGGATTTGGGGATTTTTATGGGACTTTTGGGATAATTTATGGGTTTTGGGGGTCATTTACGGGGTTTTGGGGGTCATTTATGGGATTTATGGGACCTGGAACCCTTGAGGGGCGGGACCGCCCTGGGACCCCGGGACAGGTTTGGGGACATTTGTGGGGGTTTTGGGTCATTTATGGGATTTGGGGATTTTTATGGGATTTTTGGGATAATTTATGGGAATTTTGGGGTAATTTACGGGGGTTTTGGGGTCATTTATGGGATTTATGGGACCTGGACCCGCAGGGACGGCACCGCCCTGGCAACTCAGGACAGGTTTGGGGTTTTGGGGTAATTTATGGGGTTTTGGGGTTTTGGGATTTTTCTGGGACTTTGGGGGTCATTATTGGGGGTCATTTATGGGGGATTTGGGGTCATTTATGGGATTTTTTGGGGTCATTTATGGGATTTATGGGACCTGGACCCAAGGGGGACGGGCACGCCCTGGGACCCCAGGACAGGTTTGGGGACATTTGTGGGGGTTTTGGGTCATTTATGGGATTTGGGGATTTTATGGGATTTTTGGGATAATTTATGGGAATTTTGGGGGTCATTTATGGGATTTATGGGACCTGGACCCGGGGGGACTTTGGGCACTCGGGACAGGTTTGGGTTTTGGGGTCATTTATGGATTTTTTGGGGGGGATTTTTCTGGGACTTTTGGGATCATTATTGGGGTCATTGATGGGGGTTTTGGGGTCATTTATGGGATTTATGGGACCTGGACCCGCAGGGGCGACACACGCCCTGGGACCCAGAGGACAGGTTTGGGACATTTGTGGGGGTTTTGGGTTTATGGGATTTGGGGATTTTTATGGGATTTTTGGGATAATTTATGGGAATTTTGGGGTCATTTCGGGGGTTTTGGGGGTCATTTTGGGATTTATTTTTCTGGGACAGGTTTGGGGTTTTGGGGTAATTTATGGGGTTTTTGGGCTTTTGGGATTTTTCTGGGACTTTTGGGGTCATTATTGGGGTCATTTATGGGGTTTTTGGTGTCATTTATGGGATTTATGGGACCTGGACCCGTGGGGACGGCACTGCTCTGGGACTCCAGGACAGGTTTGGGGACATTTGTGGGGGTTTTGGGTCATTTATGGGATTTGGGGATTTTTATGGGACTTTGGGGATAATTTATGGGATTTTTGGGATAATTTATGGGGGTTTTGGGGTCATTTATGGGATTTATGGGACCTGGACCCACGGGGACGGCACCGCCCTGGGGACTCGGGACAGGTTTGGGGTTTTGGGGTAATTTATGGGGTTTTTGGGGTTCTGGGATTTTTCTGGGACTTTTTGGGGTCATTATTGGGGTCATTTATGGGGGTTTTGGGGTCATTTATGGGATTCTGGGATTTTTATGGGATTTTTGGAATAATTTATGGCATTGTTGGGATAATTTATGGGGTTTTTGGGGTCATTTATGGGATTTATGGGACCTGGACCCGCGGGGACGGCACTGCCCTGGGGACTCGGGACAGGTTTGGGGTTTTGGGGTCATTTATGGGGGTTTTGGGGATTTATGGGATTTTTATGGGGTTTTTGTGATAATTTATGGAATTTTTATGGGGTCATCCATGTGGGTTTTGGGGTCATTTGTGGGGTTTTCATGAGGTTTTTGGGGTCATTTATGGGATTGTTTATGGGGGTTTTGGGGTAATTCATGGGGTTTTTATGGGATTTTTGGGGTCATTTATGGGATTTATGGGATTTCGTGGATTTGGGGAATTTGGACAATTTCGGAGGTGAAGATTTGTGATTTGGGCAGAATTTGGAGGGGATTTGTGCGGGACTTTTGGAGCTTTTTGGGATTTGGGTGGAATTTGAGGTGGGATTTTGGGGAATTTGGGGATTATTTATGGGATAATTTTGGATAATTTAGGGGATTTACGGCATTTACAGGACTTGGTGGACTTGGGGATTTTGGACAATTTTTGGGGGCGGATTTTTGGGATGTGAGTGGGATTTGGTGAAGATTTGAGTGGGATTTTCGGGATTTTTTGCGATTTTGGTGGAATTTAGGGTGGGATTTTGGAGATTTTTGGGATTTTTGGGATTTTTGTGATCCTGATCCCATTTTTTTTCTTTTCGGGGTCAGTTTTTGGCACCAGGGCGAGCCCAATGGGGGCAACCTGGAGAACTGCGCGTCCGTGGGGCCCGACGGGCTCTGGGCCGATTATCCCTGCGGGACCCCCCTGACCTGGGTGTGCGAGGGACCTTCCTGACCCAAAATCCCGGGAATTCACCCCAAAATCCTGGGAACTGGGAAAAAATAGCAATAAATGTGTGTGTGTGTGCTGGGATTGAACTGGGATTGAACTGGGATCATACTGGGATTGAACTGGGATTGAACTGGGATTATCCCTGCGGGACCCCCCTGACCTGGGTGTCTGGGACCCTCCCTGACCCAAAATCCCCGGAATTCACCCCAAAATCCTGGGAATTGGGAAAAAATAGCAATAAATGTGTGTGTGTACTGGGATTGAACTGGGATTGAACTGGGATCATACTGGGATTGAACTGGGATTGAACTGGGATTATCCCTGCGGGACCCCCCTGACCTGGGTGTGCGAGGGACCCCCCTGACCCAAAATCCCCGGAATTCACCCCAAAATCCCGGGAAACTGGGAAAAAATAGCAATAAATGTGTGTGTGTGTACTGGGATCATACTGGGATTGAACTGGGATCATACTGGGATTGAACTGGGATTGAACTGGGGTTATCCCTGCGGGACCCTCCTGACCTGGGTGTGCGAGGGACCCTCCTGACCCAAAATCCCGGGAATTCACCCCAAAATCCTGGGAATTGGGAAAAAATAGCAATAAATGTGTGTGTGTGCTGGGATTGAACTGGGATTGAACTGGGAGGGACTGGGATTCTCCCTGTGGCACCCTCCTGACCCAAAGTCCCGGGAATTCACCCCAAAATCCTGAAATTCCTTTTCCCAAAATCCCAGAATTTCCTTCCCGAAATCCTGAAATTCCCAGAATTCCCAAAATCCCACAATTCCCAAAATCCCGGAATTCCCTCAATCCCCCAAATCCCGAATTCCCCAAAATCCCATAATTGCCGAAAATCCCGTAAATCCCCAAAAATCCCAGAATTCCCAAAAATCCCCCCTGGCCATCGGCTCCATCCCAGCTCCATCCCATGACCTTTGACTTTTGGCCCACTCCCGAATTTTTTTGGGTAAATTCCCGACAAAATCGGGCAAATCCCACAGCCCTGGAGCCGAGCCCGGTTTAATGGGACAGGAATGATTGGGGACATTGTTGGGGACATCGCTGGGGACATCCCTGGGGACATCCTTGGTGACATCGCGGGGGACATCTGGGGACATCGTTGGGGACATTGTCAGGAGATCCTTGGGGACATCGTTGGGGACATTGTTGGGGACATCTGGGGACATCGTTGGAGACATTGTCGGGGACGTCCTTGGGGACATCGTTGGGGACATCGTTGGGGACATCGTGGGGGACATCATGGGGACATCGTTGGGGACATTGTCTGGGAGATCCTTGGGGACATTGTTGGGGACATTGTCGGGACATCCTTGGGGACATCGTTGGGGACATCGTGGGGGACATCGTTGGGGACATTGTTGGGGACATTGTGGGGGACATCATGGGGACATCGTTGGGGACATTGTTGGGGACATCGTCAGGGACATCATTGAAGACATTGTGAGGGAGATCCTTGGGGACATCCTTGGTGACATCGTTGGGGACATCGTTGGGGACATCCTTGGGGACATCGTTGGGGACATCGTTGGGGACATCATCGGGGACATCCTTGGGACATCCTTGGGAACATCATCGTTGGGGACATCCTGGGGGACATCTTTGGGGACATCGTTGGGGACATTGTCAGGGAGATCCTTGTGGACATCTCTGGGGACATCTCTGGGGACATCGTTGGGGACATTGTTGGGGACATTGTTGGGGACATCGTTGGGGACATTGTCAGGGACGTCCTTGGGGACATCACTGGGGACATCCTTGGGGACATCGGGGTGGCCCCAAAATCAGCAATAATCAGAAAAATCCTCATCGACGTAATTGGCGGGAAACCAACCGACCTGGGGACAGAGGGACACGGTCAGGGGACACAGGGACATGAGAAGGGACAGGGGGACATGGGAGGGGACAGAGGGACACGGTCAGGGGACACAGGGACATGAGAAGGGACAGGGGGACATGGGAGGGGACAGAGGGACACGGTCAGGGGACACAGGGACATGAGAAGGGACAGGGGGACATGGGAGGGGACAGAGGGACATGGTCAGGGGACACGGGGACATGAGAAGGGACAGGGGGACATGGTCAGGGGACATGGGAGGGGACAGGGGACATGGGAGGGGACAGGGGGACATGGGGATAACCCAACTGGGGGACAGAGGGACACGGTCAGGGGACACGGGGACATCTGGGGGGACACTCGGGGGGGACAGAGGACAGAGGGGTCAGGGGGACACCTGGGGGAGGAAGGGGAGAGGCTCAGGGGTGTCCCCAATGTCCCCAATGTCCCCAGTGTCCCCAATGTCCCCAATGTCCCCCGATTGTCCCCAGTGTCCCCATTGTCCCCAGTGTCCCCAATGTCCCCAGTGTCCCCAGTGTCCCCCATTGTCCCCAATGTCCCCATTGTCCCCAGTGTCCCCATTGTCCCCAACATCCCCAATGTCCCCCCAGAGTCCCCAGTGTCCCCAGTGTCCCCAGTGTCCCCAATGTCCCCAGTGTCCCCAGTGCCCCCAATGTCCCCATTGTCCCCAGTGTCCCCAGTGTGTCCCCAATGTCCCCCCAATGTCCCCAGTGTCCCCAGTGTCCCCCCAGTGTCCCCAGTGCCATACCCGGCCGTAGATCTCCCCTTTCCACCAGCCCGGCTGTCCCCTCTTGCTCAGGACACGCACGATGTCCCCTTCCCGCAGGGACAGCTCCGTCCTGTCCGCGCGCTGAAGGCGTAACGGGCCTTGGCCGAGCCGAAACTGCGCGTGGCACCTGGGGACAGGGGGACACAGGGGACACGGTGACACGGGGGACAGGGGGACACCCCAAATCCAGCTGGAACTGCGCGTGGCACCTGGGGACAGGGGGACACAGGGGACACGGTGACACGGGGACAGGGGGACACCCCAAATCCAGCTGGAACTGTGCGTGGCACCTGGGGACAGGGGGACACAGGGGACACGGTGACACGGGGACAAGGAGACAGCCCTAAATCCAGCTGGAACTGCGCGTGGCACCTGGGGACAGGGGGACACAGGGGACACGGTGACATCGGGACAGGGGACGCCCCAAATCCAGCTGGAACTGGCGTGGCACCTGGGGACAGGGGGGACACAGGGGGACACGGTGACACGGGGACAGGGGGACACCCAAATCCAGCTGGAACTGCGCGTGGCACCTGGGGACAGGGGGACACAGGGGACACGGTGACACGGGGACAAGGAGACAGCCCTAAATCCAGCTGGAACTGCGTGTGGCACCTGGGGACAGGGGGACACAGGGGACACGGTGACACGGGGACAGGGGGACACCCCAAATCCAGCCCTAAATCCAGCCCTAATCCAGCTGGAACTGCGGCTGGCACCTGGGGACAGGGGAACACAGGGGACACGGTGACACGGGGACAGCGCCAAGTCTCCAAATCCAACCCTAAATACAGCCAGAGCTGTGGGTGGCACCTGGGGACAGAGGGGACATTGTGACAGGGGCCAGGGGGACACCCCAAATCCAGCCCCAAATCCAGCCCTAAATCCAGCTGGAACTGCAGATGACAACTGGGGACAGAGGGACAGAGAGGACACAGTGACAGGGGACATGGGGACAGCCCTAAATAGAACTGTGGGTGGCACCTGGGGACAGGAGGACAGAGGGGACACGGTGACACAGGGACAGGGGGACACCCCAAATCCAG